>NC_056726.1:1980524958-1980702458 GCF_019279795.1 Protopterus annectens
GAAAAATGCTCTGTTAAAAAAAAAAAATATACCAGAAAAATTAAAATTAGATCTGCAAGCACCCATATCCTACAAAGAAATTACAGATACAATAAAAGAGGGTAAAAATAATAAAGCTCCAGGTATAGACTGCATAATTATGGAAATATATATATTTTTTCCTTCAAAGATACTATCCCTCTTTTATAAAACTCTATTAGAAATTCAGTCACAAGCTTTAATGCCACCCTCTTGGAGATATTCCTTAATCACACCAATCCTAAAGGAAAACAAATCCCAAACCTCTGTACCTCATACAGACCTATATCATTATTGAATAATGACTAAGATATTTATAACAATGTTAACTAACAGAATGAAAATGCCACTATCCAAAACAATAAATAATGATCAAACTGGATTTATATATGATAGAGACACACACGACAATATTAAAAGGATAATTTATCTCATAGATTGTTAATAAAGAAAATAAACACTCAGATTCATAAGTTCATATATTAGTACTAAGCTAACTGACCTTGCGAACCATTTTAAGCCTAGCCAATTATCCCTTGTGAAACTCAAACCCTGCACCTTGTGTTTGTAAGGCAAACACCTTAATCATTAGGCCACCCTCCCAACCCATAATTGTCTTAGATATAGAGAAAGCCTTCGATTCCCCAAATTGGGACTATTTATTCAAAATGCTAATGCTATTTGAATTTCCTGCATCCTTTGTTCATCTGCTAAAGAAGATATATACAAATAATTTAGTGTATGTCAATTAGGTCCTTTTACCTCTGAATCTATACATATAACAAAAGGCACTAAACAAGGATGTCCCATGTCACCATTTCTATTTGCTCTGGCTATTGAAATATTGGCAGATTCAATTTGTAACAATACAAAAATCAAAGGAATAGAGGTTTATGAACAAAACAATTCTAAAGTAATGCTATTTGCTGATGACATATTACCAACATTATCTAATACGAAACAGACATTAGAAGAATTATATATATTAATTGACAATTTTCACATAACTTCAGGACTCCATTTTAATAAATCAAAATCAAAATTTTTTTTAAGTAAAAAAAAAAACAACTGCAGACTAAGGGGGATCACATCACAGGGAAACAAGAATCTACCTTAAAATATCTAGGAATTGATTAATGCAAGGATAATAATGAATTAGTCAAAAAAAAAAAAACTACAATATCATCATCAATAAAATTAAAATGTCTGTGGAAAAATGGAACAAAATAATATTAACATAAAAATGGTTTTACTGCCCAAGATCCTATATACAGCCTTGGCAATACAACTGTTACCAGAAAGAATATACTTAAAGAAATAAATTCATGCCTAATAAAATTTTTATGGTTTCCCAAAACAAACAGAATAGCTTTAATACATATCAGACCATGGAAACAGGGAGGATTAAACTTTCTTGACATAGAAACATATATATAAGCATCAATATTTAAAAAGTGCAGTTGTGTACCTACCCATAAATGTCGATGTTCAAGTGTATTTACTGTTGCAGTCATTACTCTTGGGTTATCCTGCTGGCAAGCTACCCGCAGTAGGCCAGAATTCCAAAGTCTAGGTCCGGCGTCGGTTGCTATCGCCTCTTCCCTGACATCCGTGCACCAGGGGTATAAAAAATGCAGCCGACGCCATTTTCTTCAGTTTTTCTTGCCCCAGATGTCAGGTGCCCCCAAATTGGTAGGCTGAAAAAAATATGCCAATAAGTATGCATGCACAAAAATAACATTTCCTTCATCTACAAACAAATACACCACATAGGTTGTATAGGATAGAGCAGCACAGTTAAGTCCCAGCACAGAAAAGGGGGATGGTTGGTGGGTAACCTGGACTGCAACAGTGAATACACTCGAACATCTACATTTATGGTAGGTACACAACTGTACTATGTTCGTGTTTCACTGTTGCAGTCATTACTCTTGGGTTGAATCCCAAAGCTGAGGATGGGTGGCTGGGCTAAATAGGATTAGGAGAGGCTATGAGGCTCTGCAGAACTGCAGTGGCAAAGCCTGTTCTGGATTTAGAGTAAAGAGGTAAGTGGTAGTGCTCTGTGAAAGTGTGCACGGAACTCCAAGTTGCAGCCTCTTAAGATGTCTTTGGTTGGTACTCCTCTAAGGAAGGCTGCTGAAGTGGCTGCTGCTCTGGTAGAATGAGGCCTAATGCCCTTAGGCACTGATTTTCCATGTTGAAAATAGCAGAAACGGATGCAATGGCCTATCCATTTAGAAATAGTCTGTTTTGAGATAGCCTTTCCTTGTGATCCTGCAGCATATGACACAAAGTTGCTCAGTCTTTCTGAAAGCTTTAGTTCTTTCCAAGTAGAAGCGTAACTGCCTGTGTATGTCCAAAGAATGCATAATTTTCTCATCCTTGTTCTGTGGGTTTGGATAAAAGGTAGGCAAGTGAATGGTTTAGTTGAGGGCCACACTGGACACCACATTAGGCATAAATGTTGGGTTTGTCCTCAGAGAAACCCTGTCTGGATGAAAAATGATAAAAGGTTCCACAGCCATGAGTGCTTGTAACTCCGAGACTCGTCTTGCAGAGGTTATTATTAGGAGCAGAGCTGTTTTCCAGGATACAAATTTTATATCGGCTGTTGAGGCTGGCTCAAAATGAGGCAGTGTGAGTTTTTCCAAAACATAACTGAGGTCCCATGCCGGAATTGGTGCTCTCCTTGGAGGCCTGACGTTTTTGGCCCCTCTGAGGCACTGCCTTATTAAAGGATGAGAAAAGATAGGTGGTTCCATATTGTAATGGGCTGAAATGGCAGAGACATGAATCTTAATTGATGAGAAAGAAAGGCCTTTGTTCAGCATCTCAGTTAGGTATTGTAAAATCTGGGGGATATTTGTTACACACGTGTTAATACCTTGTTCCTGATTCCAAGCGCATAATCTCTTCCATTTTTCTGCATAAGATTTTCTGGTACTGGGCCTCCTGGCCTCCAAGATAACATCCATAACAGCTTTTGAAAGAGGAGTGCTCTGAATGGCTACATTATCCGCCATGCTGCCAGATTTAAGGTCCTGAGTTGGCTGTGCAGGACCCAATTGTTTTATCGAGTCAGCAAGTGAGAAATTTGAGGCAATATCCATGCTGGACCTTGAGACAAGCTCTTTAGGATTGGGTACCAGTGCTGGCATGGCCAGTCTGGTGCAATCAGTATCATTTTTGGCTTCTCTTGTCTGACCTTTAGAAGTACCCTGGGAAGGAGAGGCAGTGGAGGAAAGGCATATACTGTTAGATGTTTCCAGCTGAAGGATAGGGCGTCCACTCTCTGTGCTTGCTTGTGATAAATCCTTGTGCAAAATCTCTGCAACTGGCAATTGTGAGGGGAGGCAAATAGATCTAGGTCTGGGCATCCCCATTTCCTTATCATGCTGAAGACTTGTGGATCCAGTTTCCATTCGTGGGGATCCATGAGGTTTCTGCTTAGCTCATCTGCCAGAGTATTTGTTTTTCCTGGCAGGAATTGTGCTTGCAGGTGAACTTGATAAGCCAATGCGGTGTCCCATAAGATAATTGCCTGTCTGCAGAGGGGGTAGGAATGTGTACCTCCCTGCTTGTTTATGTACAACATGACCTTAGTATTGTCTGTCGAACAGTAGCTGTCCTGGCTGAAGTAGATCATTGAAAGCTGTCAGGGCATTTTGAACAGCTAGCATCTCTTTTTGATTGATGTGAAGTTGCATCTGGCTTGCAGGCTATGTGCCCTGAATACATTTTCCTGCCGTATGGGCCCCCAGGCATAATCTGATGCATCAGTTGTCAGTGCCTGTCTGGCTGTGGGTAAACTGAATGGCAGACCCTTGTGGTGACAGGCCTCTGCCCACCATCGAAACTCCTGTTGCAGGCAGGGAATGAGTGTAATTACTGTCTCCAGGCTGTGGCAATGCTGAGTCCAAACACTTTTTAGATACCATTGTAGTTTCCTCATATGCAGTCTGGCATATGGAATTAGCAGAATGCAAGATGCCATGAAACCAAAGGCCTGCAGGATTTTCCTTGCAGATAAGTGGGTTTTTATTGCCAATTTTTTGAAGTAAGAAGTCAGTTGTTTTTGTTTGTCTGGTGTGAGATGAGCCATCTGGGCAGTTGTATTTAAGCTTTCACCCAGGAATATTATCTCTCGAGAGGGCACTAGTTTTGATTTCTTTTTGTTTACTGTGTATCATAGGCCAATTAGTAATCTTTTTACAAATGCCAGATGCTTTAGAAGAATGTCTGTTCTCTGCTAGAATAAGGCAGTCGTCCAAGTAGAGAGATATTTGAATTCCTCTGTCTGCAAAATGCAATTACTGGTAACAGGCATTTTGTGAAGACCCTGGGGCGCAGTAGATAAGCCAAAGGGCAGTGCAGAGAATTGGTAGTGCATTGAGCCAGCCATGAATCTGAGGTATCTTCTACAAGACTGTCTGATTGGGACATGCAAGTATGCCTCTTTTAGGTCCAAAGTTATGAGCCAAGCCTTCTTGCCCAGCATGGGCAGTAGCTGCTGTAGAGTCAACATCTTGAATTTTGGAACTTCCAGAAACGTATTTAGTATAGACAGGTCCAGTATTGGTCTCCAGGTTTTGTCCTTTCTGGGCACTAAGAAAAGTCTGGAGTAAAATCCTTGCCCCTGCTCTTGTTGTGGTACTTGTTGAATGGCCCTCATGTCCATGAGGGCTGTAATTTGCATTTGTGCCTCTGCCCATTGAAAGTGTGGCAGGTCTGGCATACCTTTTGACCTTGGTAGGGTGTGAAAATGGAACCTGTAGCCTTGGGACACTATGTTAAAGACCCATTTGTCTTGGGTAACCATGTGCTAATTTGATGAAAAAAGTGCTAGTTTTCCCCCTAAGGGGGCTGCCAAAAGAAAAAAGTGCTTGGATCTGCAGAAGGAAGTCATTGGGACTGTTTCATGTAAGGTTGTGATTCGTCTTCTCCGCTTTTGGAGGTAGGAGCACCCCACTGTTTAGGCCTGTATGAGCCTTGGGGCTGAGTTCTGCCTCTGGGATGCCTGTATCTGCCTCTTTGTGGCCTGTCTGACACTGAAAAGGACCAATTCTTCGTAGGCCAATTCCTGCTAAATCTGGGTGGCTGCACCTGTAAGAAATCCTTAACTGTCTGCATAGATTTCGCTTTGTCCTCCATTTTCTTCAACACGTCTTCTGCTTTAACACCAAACAAAGTATCATGCTGTAATGGAGCATCTAATAATTTTGCTTCAACATGATCCTGCAGATTCTGTTCCTTTAACCAAGCATGTCGCCTAATGACAGAACCCGTAACAGCGGCCCTGCAAGACGCCTCCAGAGAATCAAAACCACATTGTAAAGTATGCGTTCCCACTTGTTCAGTTGAATTTAACATTTTCTGTTTAAGCATTGACAATAAATATTGCTGATATTTAAGCATATGAAATTGACAATTTAAAGCCCTTACAGCCAAGGTAGCAGAAGTGTAAACCTTTTTCCCCCCATCTGTCCAGTGCCCTTGAATCCCTATCAGAGGGGATAGGGTTTTTGTAGTGGAAGCCTTGACCCCTTTGGGACCCTGAGAAATAGTTTCTGGGTCAGCAGCAGGGTTTTTATCAAGAAATTTATGCTAATCTGGAACCCTGTAGTATCTGTTTGGCTTAACAGGTGCAGGGGGTAGAGAGTCAGGGGACAGTCCGGACTCTGAAAATACATCATCTACAATGTCTAAAACAGGAGGGATAGCAAGAGGCCTGTGATGAGGTAGTAAAAGAAAATCTCTAAGCCTTTTCTTAGATTCTGAGTTGTCTTGGCTCTCCCAGTGGAAGTGCTCCCTCATGGTATGCAGGGTTTCCCCCAAAAGAATAATCCTCAGGAGGGGAGGCTGAAGGGATAGATTCTTCAGCACTGGAATCCTCATAGGGAGGGAGAGAGTATTCTTAGTCAGAAGAGGAGTCAGAGGAAATGGAAACCTGATCTGAAGATTCATATTCAGTCTCTTGCCTAGGCCTCTTCTTAGGAGGGGGATGGGAACCCCTGATCAAAGTAATTAGGTCTTCGGCCATTTTGAGCATCTATTTTTTAGGCATGGAGGCCTGTCCATGGGCTTGCTGCAGTTGTTTCTTTGTCTTTAGTGGTGCTTTAGCCTTTGCCTTTGAAGCTGTAGTCGGTTTTATATCTAATTGTGTAGGCCTGAAAACACCCTCAGAAGCTGATGCCTGCTCAGTGGCTCCGGACCCATCTGAGGGAATATTTTCCAAGTGTCCAATACCTTGAGTTTCCAGAGGCCTAGTCTGCTCCACGTGGGAGTCGGAAGCGGCTTGCGGCTGAGGTAGCGGGCGTCAGGGGCTGCGAAATCACCTCACTGAGAACCGGCGACTGGCTTGGAAGAAGCCTCGTCAATTTTGGAGCTCGGATGCCTGTCCTTTTCCTTGCGTTTCTTGTGAATTGCGGTAGTCGGATGGCTATCGAACGACATCATGTAATTAAACCTTCGGCCAAAGTAATGAAATGCAAAATCGTACCAACACTTAATAGTACGTTGGTTAAATCTAGCACAAAATCTGTAGTTAGCTACATCGTGATCAGGGCCTAGGCAAGGAATACAATAAGAATGGAAGTCCTTATGAGGTATTTGCTTCCCACAAGAAATACAATTAACTTTTTCGGACATCGGTCTGGAGCAAGACAAAAGTTTCCCCAATGGGTTACTTAGCTTTAAATGAAAACTTCGGATCTGAAATAGATGGCCGACCGGCACTTGCCAACTGCTTCTGCTTCGGGCACCGCACAGCAAGAAAGACTGAAGAAAATGGTGTCGGGTGCATCTTTTATTCCCCTGGCGCACTGACGTCAGGGAAGAAGGGACAGCAACCGACGCCGGACCAGGACTTTGGAATTCAGGTCAACTGCGGGTAGCCTGCCAGCAGGATAACCCAAGAGTAATGACTGCAACAGTGAAACATGATGAACATCAGGAGGAAAGGTGCCAGGAGTCAAACTGGACTTCATAAAAACATCATCCACAACATCCAGGACAGGAGGAATGGCTAAAGGTCTGTCCTGTGGTAAATCTAAGAATTCCTTGAGTCTCTTTTTTGACTGAGGATAGTCCTGACATTCCCATTGGAAATGTTCCCTTAAAGTATGTAGGGTTTCACCAAATGAAAAATCCTCGGGAGGAGAGACAGAAGAAATGGATTCCTCTGCATCAGAATCCTCATAAGCAGAGAGGGGTTGCATGTCTTCATATTCAGAAACCTCAGAGTCATCGGACTCCTGTTCAGATAAAACTACTGGGGTCAAGTCTCTTTCTTTTGGAAGGGGTAGCCTGGCTTCATCTAATAAGTATAAGGTCTTCCGCCATTTTAAGCATTTGAGACTGAAGCATGGAAGCAGATGTCTGAGCTTGGTTCATCGTTTTTTTTAGGCGTAGTTCGTACCCAGGGTCTTAGAAACTCGGTAGTTTTAGAAAGAACATAAGACATGAAAGAAGTCGTCGGTTTGTGTCGAGTATCAGTAGTGCAAAGAACTTCCTCGGAAGCTGGTGCCTGCTCAGCGGCTCTGGACCTATCCAAGGTAGAGATATCTGCAGGATCCTTAGTCGAAGAGTCTCACGGCATACCGGACTCCAAATGGGTCTCGGTAGCAGCCTGCAAATTCACAGAAGCAGGCATCAGGGGCTGCAAAAGCACCTCACTGAGTATGGGAGAACTGACTATTAGCTTAACGGAAGCGTCATCGGCAGTTTTGGACCGGTGCAATCTGTCTCTGTCTATCCTTACGTTTTTTCAGAAGATCGATAGTTGGATGGCTTACCAAAGCCATATCAGAATACGAGGACTGAGAGCAAAAATATTTAGCTACAATAAGGGCCCGACAACGTATAGTTCTGGCATTGAGCAAAGCACAAAAGCGACAGCGAGGGATGTCGTAGTCTGGGCCTAAACAGGTGACGCAGTAAGAATGGAAGTCTTTGTGTGGTATTTCCTTTCCACAGGCGACACAACCGTTAACTTTTTCTGACATCGGTTAGAGCAAGAAAAAAGGATCCCAAACAGGGTACTTAGCTTTAGAAGACTTCAACTCAGAAATGAGAAATCAGGTAGCAGCCGACCGGCACTCGTGCAAAAAATACAGTTGTGTACACTTACCATAAATGTAGATGTTGAAACACCAAGGGGCATTATCAGATGATTTTTGCCTTGATTTGATGAATAACTTTCAAATCAAAATGACATTACGATCAGTTTCCTTTTGCAAGTTTTTTTGAAGGCAAGGGTTTGAAAGTTTCCTTATGCATAATAAAGAATGAATCAATCAAAACTTAAAGTATTTTTTAGAAATCAATTGTTCAACACAGACGAATGAAGGAGGTGTTAAGCTGCCAAATATGGATACTTAATACTTTGATTGGCTAAAACAGACCATTGCCATTTTTTATTGGTTGTTTTTCAGCCAATTGATATATTTATTTTTTTATTTTACATTTGTTATTTTACATTTGTTAACCGGGCTAGTCTAGCTGGATATATATCCATTTTCAGTAGAGGCCCGGGGAGAAAAGCTTCACACAGATATACAAATATGTAAAAATATTGTTACATGTTAATTAGGATTAATAAACCAAATGAAACAGGTAGTTATAACATATCAGAGATCAGAAACACTTAAGAAAAGTACAGTGAACATAATATAGCTTAAGAAAGCTAAAAAGTACAGTTTTGTACCTACCATAAATGTAGATGTCCGAGAGGTATGCATCTGCAGTCCTAACATATGGGTTGTCCTGCCTCAGGCAGCCCTTCGGTCGGCCGGATTCCAAAGTCTGGGTCTGGCCTCGGCTGATGTCGCACTTCACCCGACGTCATAGCTGCTGTCAATTGGGTATAAAGGCATCAGCCGACGCCATTTTCCTCAGTGTTTCTTGCCCCAGATGCCAGGTGCCCTCTAGGAAGGCTAAATTTGGATAAATGCAAATGATTCCAAACAGTAGAGAGCAAACAAAAATAAACATGTATATACATATATACAAACAAATACACCATAATAGATTCCCCCAGCTAGCTACAAGATGGGCAAATACCCTAGGAGTACCACAGAGGGAAGGAGGGTGGGTAATCCTGACTGCAGATGCATACCTCTCGGACATCTACATTTATGGTAGGTACAAAACTGTACTATGTCCTTCAAGGATGCATCTGCAGTCCTAACATACGGGTAGAATACCATAGCCAAACTGGGGGAGGAGGCACTAAGAAGATTATGGTGTAGTTAAGATCCCTTGCAAAACAGCAGTGGCAAAACCTGCTTGGGATCTGGAGTATAAAGGTAGATTATAATGCTTGGCAAATGTATGCATGGAGCTCCAAGTAGCAGCCTCTAAAATGTCTTTGGTAGCCACTCCTCGTAAGAAAGCTGTCGTAGTGGCTGTAGCCCTTGTGGAGTGAGGTCTGATGTTTTCTGGAGTTGTCTTTCCATGAAAAGAGTAACAAAATCTAATGCAATTTCCTATCCATTTTGAGATTGTCTGTTTTGAAATTGCTTTTCCTTCCATTCCTGTTGCATATGCTACCAGAAGCTGGTCAGTTTTTCTATTGTTCTTGGTTCTGTCCAGGTAGTAGCGCAATTGCCTGTGCACATCCAAGGTATGTAGTAGTCTTTCCCCCCTGGTCTGTGGGTTGGGGAAGAATGTTGGTAGGTGGATTGCTTGGTTCAATGATACCCTGGAGACCACCTTTGGCATAAAAGTAGGGTTAGTTCTCAAGGACACTCTATCCTGATGGAAGATAAGGAAGGGCTGTACTGCCATTAATGCCTGTAATTCAGAAACCCTTCTTGCTGAAGTGATTGCAAGCAGGAAAGCAGTTTTCCAAGATAAGAACTGTAAATTCTACTGTTGCTGCTGGTTCAAAAGGGGGAAGTGTTAACTTTTCTAGCACAAAGTTCAGGTCCCATGTAGGCAAAGGTGGCTTCCTTGGAGGCTTTACATTTTTAATTCCTCTCAGAAACTGCCTGAGTAGAGGATGAGAGAAGACTGGAGGATCCAAGTTGTATTCTGCTGAAATTGCTGATGCATGAATCTTAATGGAGGAGTAAGACAGGCCATTGTGGAAAAGTTCTGCTAAATATTCCAGGATGTTAGCTATGTTTGCTAATGATACATTTTCTCCTTTTGCTGCACTCCAAATGAGGTATCTTTTCCATTTGGCTGAATAAGTTTTCCTTGTGGAGGGTCTGCGAGCCTCCAGGATAATGTCTTTAACCCTCTGAGATAAATCTGTGTTATTTTGTTTTATGTAATATTCCAAGCAACTAGCTGCAGTGTTTTCAAGTTTGGATGCAGGATCTTGAAGTTGTCCTGTGTTAGCAGCAAAGGAACTAGAGGTAGAGGCCATGCGTGTGCCCGAGACATACTCCTCAGTAGCGGGTACCAATGCTGCCTCGGCCAGTCTGGAGCTATCAGGATGATCCTTGGGTGATCTTCTTTGATCTTCAGTAGCACTTTGTGCATCAAAGGAAGAGGTGGGAATGCATATGCTGTCAGGTTTTCCCAACTGAAGGATAGGGAGTCCACCTTCCAAGCAAGTGGGTGGTATGTCCTTGTGCAGAATTTCCTCAATTGGTGGTTGTGTGGGGATGCGAACAGGTCTATTTCTGGTAGCCCCATTTCTTTGTAATGGATTTGAAGATGTCTGGATGCAGCATCCATTCGTGGGCATCCGTGGTAGTTCTGCTTAAGGTGTCTGCTAGTATATTTTCTTTTCCTGGCACAAATATGGCCTGGAGCTGAATGTTGAGGTTCAGGGCCACATTCCACAGGTCTATTGCCATCCGGCATAGAGGATATGAATGTGTGCCTCCCTGTTTGTTGATATACCACATGACTGTGGTGTTGTCCGTCCTTATCAGCAAATGACCTTGTTGAAGAAACGGTCTGAATGTCTGAATTGCCTGTTTCACTGCCAGCATCTCTTTTTGATTTATGTGTAGGTTCAGCTGGTCTTGTGTCCATAGGCCTTGTATACACTTGTCCACCATGTGTGCCCCCCAACCGAGGTCTGAGGCATCCGTGGTGATAGTCTGGCTTGGTTGAGGGCTGTGGAAAGTTAGTCCTCTGTTCAAATGACAGGCCTGAGCCCACCACAGGAATTCTTGCTTCAGGCATGGAATTATTGGAATTTGGGTTTCTAGGCTGTGCTTGTGCTGAGACCATAAATTCCTTAGGTACCATTGCAACTTCCTCATATGTAGTCTGGCATGTGGAATCAATATTATGCAGGATGCCATGTAACCCAGGGCTTGCAGGACCTTCCTTGCTGTAAGCTGGTTCTGCATTGTTAATGCCATGAAATAGAGTGGTAGTTGTTTTTGCTTTTCTGCTGTGAGAAATGCCATTTGATTTGATGTGTCCAGTTCTGCACCCAGGAATGTTATCCTTTGGGATGGTACCAGCCTTGACTTTTTTATGTTGACTGTGTATCCCAGGGCTTGCAATAGGTGAATAACCTTTTCCAAATCTTTTCTTAATTTGATCTTGTTGTCCGCTTGTATCAGGCAGTCGTCCAGGTATGGATAAATTTGAATTCCCTGAAGCCTGCAATGAGCAATTACTGATGCCAGGCATTTCGTGAATACTCTGGGTGCAGTAGATAAGCCAAAGGGCAATGCTGAGAATTGATAATGCTCTGATCCTGCAAGAAATCTGAGGTATCTTCTGCAATCTGGTCGTATAGGGACATGCAGGTATGCCTCCTTGAGATCTAGAGTCACCAGCCAAGACTCCTTGCCCAGCATGGGAAGAAGTTGCTGTAGGGTCAGCATTTTGAATTTTGGAACAATGAGATATGTGTTCAGAGCGGACAGGTCGAGAATAGGTCTCCATTGGTTTTCTTTTCTTGGTACCAGGAAAAGTCTGGAGTAAAATCCTTGTCCTTGTTCCATAGACGGTACCTTTTCTATAGTTCTCATCCTTAGTAAGTGGTTGATTTGTCCTAGAGCGTTTGTCTTTTGGTTTGGTGGTAGGTTTGGCATTCCTCTCTTTCTTGGTAGAGTATGGAAGTGAAACCTGTAGCCTTTGTCTATTGTCTGTAAAATCCATTTGTCTCCTGTAATGTAATGCCAGTTTACTGAAAATAAGGCTAGCTTTCCGCCTAAGGGTGCTTCCAGTTGTTCCCTGGAAGGCGGAATCAGAGCCAAGTCACTGTGACTGTCCTGTGGAAGTGGTAGTAGCTGGATCTGTGGCAGTACTTCTCTGGTTGTTAGGCTGCCACTGACGTCCCTGTAGGCACCTCTGGATTGACCTCTGCCTCTTGGGCGCCTATTTCTGCCTCTCTGTGCTCTGGAGGTGTCTGGAAAGGACCAATTCTTCGAAGGCCAATTTCTACTAAACCTCGTAGGCTGGACCTGTAAGAAATCCTTGACTGTTTGGACAGATTTTGCTTTTTCTTCCACCTTCTTTAACACTTGCTGTGCAGGGGTGCCAAACAAACTGTGTTTCTCCATGGGAGCATCTAGGAGCTTTGACTTTACATGGTCTGGTAAGGATTGCTCTTTTAACCATGCATGCCTTCTGATCACTGTACCAGTCATAGCTGATCTAAAGGAAGCCTCCAGTGCATCATAGCCGCATTTTAAGGAATGATTACTGACCTGCTGAGTGTTATGTACCAAATCCTGAAGGGACTTACGGTCTAAAGGTTCAGGAGAGGACAGTTTTTTATTTAGTTGATCTAACAAAAATTCCTGATACTGAATCATGTGGAATTGACAGTTTAAGGCCCTAGCCGAAAGAGTAGCAGAAGTATAAACTTTTTTACCCCATCTCTCTAGTGCTCTAGATTCTCTTTCAGAGGGGAGGGGTTTTGGCAGAGGCTGCTGCTACAGCTTTGGGGCCCTGTGAAATAGTTTCAGGATCTGCAATAGGAGCCTTATACAAGTGATAATGTGTGTCCGGGACCCTGTAGTATCTGTCGGGCTTAGCAGGGGCCGGGGGAAGTGAGTCAGGGGCAGTACAAGCATCATTAAATGCATCATCCACAACTGTTAGTACTGGAGGAATGGCTAAAGGCCTATGCTGTGGTAAATGTAAAAAGGTCCTTAGCCTTTTCAGAGAATCTGAAAAATCCTGGCCCTGCCATTGAAATTGCTCTCTCATAGCATGCAAGGTTTCCCCAAAAGAAAATTCCTCAGGAGGAGAGGCAGAAGGAATGGAGTCTTCTGCGTCAGAGTCCTCATATGGAGAATAAGGGCCTTCTGGAGGGTTTGAGTTTTCTGAATCATCCGAGGAGTAATCAGTTGAAACTGGCTCAGGGGGCTCTGCTCTAGGCCTCTTCTCTGGAGGGGGATGAGAGGCCCTGTCAGGGTGAGGTTGGGATCCCCTGATCAAAGAAATGAGATCCTCTGCCAGGCTGAGCATTTGGGAACTAGAACTAGGCCTGTGTGAGGGGGTTTTAGCAGGCAAGGCCTTAGAAGATTTAGCTGCTTTAGCCCTAGAAAAAGCCTTGATAGACATGGATGCAGGGGGCCTAGCAGCTCCACGTGTAGGAGTAGAAATGTCTAAGGGGATAGTATCTGATAAATCCTGAGAACCTGCAACAGCAGGTGGAATTTCAGTAGCAGATTCAGCCATGCTAGTTGAGGCCTCGGTTGTAGGAGGCATGCTTTCGGCCGAAGGAAGAACCGAGGACTCTGTTTCAGCCGAAACCGAGACACTCGCGGTTGGCTTAACCATGGTTTCGGCCGAAACCGCGGACTGCGAGTGTCGGTCCTTTTCCTTAAGCTTTTTAGCTAATTGTGAAGTCGGAGTCTCCGACGGCACGTTGTAAGCAAAAGCGGGGCCGAAAAACTCCTCAGCAAACTCTGACCGACGTCTAAGTGTCCGTCGGTTGAAGGAAGCACAGGCTAGACAAGCTGCTACGTCGTGGTCTGGGCCTAAGCAAGGAAGGCAGTAAGAGTGGAAATCCTTATGAGGTATTTGTTTCCCACAAGTTAAACAGTTATTTACTTTTTCTGACATCGGCTGAGGCAAGAAAGAGTCCCCAACGGGGTAGTTAGCTTTTTAGAAGTCTTCGGTAGTAGTAATCTCTGGTCCTGACCGACCGGCACTTGCGAACAGCTTCTGCTTCGGGCACCGCGCGGCAAGAAAGACTGAGGAAAATGGCGTCGGCTGATGCCTTTATATCCAATTGGCAGCAGCTATGACGTCGGGTGAAGTGCGACATCAGCCGAGGCCAGACCCAGACTTTGGAATCCGGCCGACCGAAGGGCTGCCTGAGGCAGGACAACCCATATGTTAGGACTGCAGATGCATCCTTGAAGGACATCAAATATAATACAGTAATTATTATGTACAATAGTTCACATCAGATTAAAGGATTTAAGCAATAAGTTTATTAGAGTTTAAATAGTGTCAGTCTTAACTACAAGACTAAGTATTTAGATGTTTGGAAGTATGGTTAGAAGAGGAAGAAACAGGGGTAAAAGGCAGTTGTTAGTCAGGGTTACTACAAGGGCATAGCCAGTGCCTTTGGAGGTATTTTTTTAGTTTTTGTTCAAAGAGTGGCAAGGATGTAATTAGTGTTAGTTCACTGGGTAGCAGATTCCAGTTTTTGTGTTAGTAAACAAAGAGTCACCAGCTGTATTATTAGACTTAGTTAAGCTTGCAAGGAGTTTGCTAGAAGAGCGTAAGGAGTTCAGATTATTATATGGGATTAAGAGTTTTGAGTATAGGGGTATTACTGGGTTGGTAAAATATTTTGCGGGCAATAGTGAGTTGGGGGATTATCAGATGGTTTTGGAATTCCAGCCAGTCTAGTTGCCTAAGATTAGAACAGTGATGAGTTCTGAAGGGATTGCCAGTAGCGAATCTGGCAATATTATTGTAGGAAGTTGCTAATTTGTTGAGGTTAGTTTTCTTAAGGTTGGTAAATATAGGTGAGGCATACAGAAGAGTTCAGATTAGATGTGAGTGAGCGATCTTGGCTCTGACTGTTGAGGTTAAGAAAGGTTTTATTCTATATAAGGATCCTATTTTTCTGTTGACTATTTTAATGGTGTTGTTTATATGGTGATCAAATGAGAGATTTTTGTCAATGGTTATTCCTAAAAGTTTGGTGGTAGAGTCAGGGAAAATGACAGTGCCATTAATTGAAGAGATTGAGAAGTCTGGGGGGGGGGGGTGGACCTAGTAGTGGGTGTGAAGAGAAGAAGTTTTGTTTTTTTGGCATTAAGAAGGAGGCAACGTTTGGTAAACCATGTTTCTACAGTATTAAAAACATTTTGAGTAAGAGAGTATAGTTCAGTTGGAGAGGTTGCTGAGCATATTAGTGTGGAGTCATCTGCATAGTGAATACAGGTGGCTTGAGGAATTGCTACATGGAGATCATTAATAAATAAGGAGAAAAGAAGTGGTCCAAGAATGGAGCCCTGAGGGACCCCGATGGTGAAAGGTAAAATGGAAGAAATCTGATTTTCCCAGAGAACTGCCTGTTGTCTATTGCTGAGGTATGACCTAAACCATTTAATGGCCAGAGAATCAAAGGAAAGATTGAAGAATATATCAGTGAAAAACACCGACACAAACAGCTTGAGATGGGATTCAAGTACGAAAATAATTTTTTTGACATTACAAGCTTAAAGAGATGAGAAAGGCAAAGTAGATACTGGCTAATTATAATACTCATGCAACTACAAGAAATTAATTGTTAAATACAAGTGAATGAAGAAGGCACCAAGTTATTAAATATGTACATTTATAACTTTGATTGGTTAAAAAGGGCTATCATTGTCTCTCAATGGTTATTTTTCCAGCAAATTTGCATATTAGTCTAAAGCACCAATACGAGTAACTTAGGGGTATGATTTATGCACGAAATTTTAATTGGTGTCAAGTGTAAAGAGATGCGAAAGGCAAATCAGACATTGGCTAACTGCAATATGCAAGCTGGCAGTGGCCAACTGAATGTATGAACTTTCATATAAAAGTAAGACTGTCCCAAATTTCTTTACGATCTGAAGAAGATTTAATCGAAAGCGCTTACCGTATGTGAGCAACCAGGGACTTTTATTTCCATTTTCTTTTAACTGGAATCATTAAATCCATTTTAAACGGACATTGGATGTGTTTTGTGGATTAATTCGCCAGCAATTTTGCTTAAACCTGTGGAGACTCAACGTTAGCCTTGGTGTTTCATCTGTCCTAGTTTGTGCTTTTGTTGCTGAATTGGTAGTTTCACCATAGCAGTTGGAAGACTTTTCTCATAAATGTAGATGCTAGAGTTTATTCACTGTTGCAGTCATCACACTTGGGTTACCTGCCTGCAGGTAGCCCTCAGTCGGCCCGAATACCAGAGTCTTGGGATTTCTGCATCGGATGCTGTCGCCTCTTCCATGATGTCAAGGGTATAAAACATGCAGTCGTTGCCATTACATCAGTTTTTCTTGCCCCAGATGTCAGGAGCCCCCAAAATAGGAAGCAATTACAGGGTGTGGAACACCTCCAGTAAAAAGTAAATACCATTGCCATAAGATATGGCCAAAAATGAGGATAGGAAGAAAGTATAGAAAAGTCAGGGGGCTGGAAGGAGGGTAATCAGGACTGCAACACTGAATACACTTGAACATCTACATTTATGCTAAGTGTACACAACTGTACTATGTTCATGTTTCACTGCTGCAGTCATCACACTTGGGTTGATTCCCAAAGCTGAGGGAGGGTGGAGGCAGTCAAGAAGTATTAGGGCTAGCTAGCAGGCCTTTTAAGACTGTTGTAGCAAATCCAGCTCTGGATTTAGAAAAGATAGGTAAGTGGTAATGCTTGGTGAAGGTGTGTACTGAACTCCAGGTTACAGCTTCCAGGATGTCCCTGGTAGGGACTCCCCTGTGAAATGCTGTAAAGGTTGAGGTAGCCCTAGTGGAATGGGTTATGATCCCCAGTGTGGTAGGTTTTCCATGGTGCTTGTAGCAGAAATGGATGCAGTGTTCTATCCATTTGGAGATGGTTTGCTTTGAAATAGCCTTGCCCTCTTCCCCTGTAGCAAAGCTGACTAGCAGCTGGTCAGATTTTCTGAAAGGTTTAGTCCTGTCAAGGTAGAACCTAAGCTGTCTGTGTACGTCCAAGGAGTGCAGGATCCTTTTCCCTTTATTCTCAGGATTAGGAAAAAAGGTTGGTAAATGGATGGATTGGTTTAAAGTCACACTGGATACCACCTTGGGAATAAATGATAGGTTAGTCCTGAGGGAAACCCTGTCCACATGGAAGATAATGAAGGGTTCCCACTGCCATAAGGGCCTGTAACTCAGACACTCCTTGCTGAAGTGATAGCTAGAAGTAAGGCTGTTTTCCGAGAGAGGAATTTTAACTCTGCTGTAGCCACAGGCTCAAAAGGGGGAAGCATGAGCTTCTCTAGTACAAAGTTAAGGTCCCAGGCAGGAGTGGGAGCTCTCCTTGGGGGTCTTAAATTGTTAGCTCCTCTCAGGAACTGTTTGACCAGAGGGTGAAAGAAAAGGGGTGGCTCAGTGTTGTAATGAGCCGAGATGGCAGAGGCATGAATCTGAATTGATGAGAAGGATAGTCCTTTGTGGAGCAGCTCTGCTAGATGACCTAGGATTTGAGGTAAGGTGGGCATGGCTTTGTCCTTTCCCTGAGGCTGGCTCCAAGAACAGTATCTTTTCCACTTTGCTGAGTAGATTTCCTAGTACTAGGCCTCCTGGCCTCAAGGATGACATCCAGGATCTGTTTGCTGAATGTTGCTGGTGATGTATTCAGGGAATAAGCCAGGCTGCTAGGTTCAGGGTTTGCAGCTGAGGATGCAAAATCTGGCCCTCCTGCTGGGACAACAGAGAGGGGGTCTGATGCAGATGCCAGGGTGGCACTGTTGTCAGACTGCGTAAAAGTGGGTACCAGTGCTGGCGTGGCCAGTCTGGTGCAATAAGGATTGACCTTGGCTTGTCCTGTTTGACCTTGAGTAGTACTTTTGAGAGGAGGGGCAGAGGGGGAAAGGCATAGATTTAGAGGTTTTCCCACTTTCCAAGCTTGGCTGTGGGGAGTTCTGGTGCAAACTTTGCTCAATTGATGGTTTTGGGGGGAAGCGAAGGACACCTCTGGTGTCCCCCACCTGTGGATTAGAAACTTGAATGAGTTGGGTTCCAGTTTCCACTCGTGTGTGTCCATTAGATTTCTGCTTAAGTCGTCTGCCAGTGAATTTTGTTCGCTTGGCAGGAAATGAGCTTACAGGTGCACTTGGTTGCTCAAGGCGGTGTTCCACAGAGCCATGGCTAACCTTCAGAGTGGGTAGGAATGAGTCCCCCCCTGCTTGTTTATGTACCACATGACTGTGGTGGTGTCTGTCTTTATCAAGAGTTGTCCTGGAAGGATAAGGTATTTGAAGGCTGTCGGTGCATTCTGCACAGCTAACATTTCTTTTTGATTGATATGCAGGTGCATTTGTCCTGGGCTCTATTTACCTTGAATGCATTTGCCTGCCATGTGAGCCCCCCATACATAGTCTGATGCATCTGTTGTCAGTGTTTGGACGGTGGGGGGTAGAGTGAAAGGGAGTCCCTTGTTGTGGTTGCAGGCCTCTGCCCACCAAAGGAATTCTGTCCTTAGGCAAGGAATGATGGGAATCACGGTTTCCAGGTCCTGAGAATGTTGACACCAGAGACTTTAAGTACCAGTGAAGTTTCCTCATATGCAGTCTTGCATATGGAATTAGGTGAATGCATGAAGCCATGAACCCTAGGGCTTGCAGTATTTTTCTTGAATACAGCTGGGTTTGGGTGGCCAGTAGTTTGAAGTAATTTGTCAAATACACCTGCTTTTCTAGAGTGAGGAATGCCATCTGGGAAGTTGTGTTCAAGCTTGCTCCCAGGAATACAATTTTTTGGCTGGGTACCAGATGTGATTTATTTTCGTTGATGGTATACCCCAGAGAAGTTAGGAGTCTCTTTACAAATGTCAAGTGCTGGAGTAGCAGTTCCTGACTGTCTGCCTGAATAAGGTAATCGTCCAAGTATGGGTAAATTTGAATGTTTCTCTGCCTGCAGTATGCAATGGCTGGAGCCAAGCACTTTGTGAATACCCTGGGCGCAGTAGATAAGCCAAAGGGAAGTGCAGAGAACTGACAGTGCATGGAGCCTGCCCTGGAACGTAGATATTTCTTGCAAGATTCCCTTATGGGGATGTGCAGATAAGCTTCTAAGTCTAGGGTGACCAGCCAGGAGTCCTTGGCTAGCATAGGAAGCAGCTGTTGTAGTGTAAGCATTTTGAACTTTGGCACCACCAGGAAGGTGTTGAGAATTGACAGATCCAGGATAGGGCGCCAAGAGTTCTCTTTTCTGGGCACCAGAAACGGTCTAGAGAAGAAACCCTGTCCCCCTTTGCTCTGTTGGAACAGGTTGAATAGTCCTGATACTGGGAAGAGAAAGTACTTGCTTTTGGGCCTCTGCCCGCTGGTTTGGAGGAAGGTCTGGCAATCCGTTTGGGGTTGGCAGTGAGTGGAAGTGGAATCTGTATCCCTGGGATACAATGTTTAAGACCCATTGGTCCTGGGTAATGTAGTCCCAGTTTTTTTGCATGCAGGGCGAGTTTTCCTCCTAGGGGTGCAAGTACTTGGCCATGGCTGGGAAGGATGAAGGACAAGTCACTGTGAACTTTTTCCATAAGGGGTGGTTTACTACTGCCTGTTTTTGAGGTGGGAGCACTCCATTGTTTAGATCTGTGCATACCCAGATACTGTAGTCTTTGTGGTCTGTTGACCCTGGGTTTGGAATGAGAAGGCCTGGGAGAGGACTGGAAAGGTCCAGTTTTTTGAAGGCCAATGCCTACTGAATCTAGGTGGCTGTACCTGTAAGAAATCTAACAGTTTGCATAGATTTAGATTTTTCCTCCGGCTTTTTAAGAATGTCTTCTGCTTTTGTGCCAAACAAACATTCTTGGTTTAATGGAACATCTAGTAAGTTTGCTTTGACATGGTCTGTCAAGATTTGTTCCTTCAGCCAAGCATGCCTTCTCAGAACAGACCCAGTGACAGCAGCCCTGCAAGATGCTTCTAAGGCATCAAAACCACACTGCAAAGTATGTTTACCAACTTGGTTTGCAGAATGCATCAACTCTTGTAAATCTGTATTTTCTTCACAGTCAGGAATCAACAACATTTTTTGTTTAATGAGTTCCATAATATGCTGCTGGTACTTCAACATGTGAAACTGGCAATTTACAGCCCTGTTGGCAAGAGTTGCAGAGGTATATACTTTCTTACCCCATCTGCCTAAAGCCCTAGAATCCCTGTCTGAAGGGGTACGGTTTTTGGCTGTAGTAGCCTTAATACCTTTAGGTCCCTGGGAAATGGTCTCTGAATCTGCAGTAGGATTTTTAGAGAGAAATGTGTGAGAGTCAGGTACTCTATAGTACCTGTGAGGCTTTCTAGGAGCTGGAGGTGAAGTATCAGGGGTAAGACTTGATCCCATGAAGACATCTACAATATCCAGGACAGGGGGTATAACTAGAGGCCTGTGCTGAGGCAAATTTAAAAATTCCCCGAGTCTCTTTTTGGACTGAGTGTAATCCTGGCATTCCCAGCAGAAATGCTCTCAGAGTATATGCAAGGTTTCACCAAAAGAAAATTTCTCTGGAGGGGAGGCAGAGGGAATGGAATCCTCTGCATCTGAATCCTCATAGGTGGATAAGGGTATGTCCTGGTAATCAGAGGGGTCAGAGTCATCTGACTGTCTGTAGAATCAGAAAGAAAATCAATTCTTTGTCTTTTAGAGGGGGAAGGCTGGCTTCCCCTAATTAAAGTAATAAGGTCTTCAGCCATTCTAAGCATTTGTTTCTGAGGCATGGGAACTTGAGAATGCACTTTGGTGGTCAGTTTCCTAAGCGTAGTGCGAACTCTGGGCCTGAGAAATTTGGTAGTTTTAGTCAAAAACGAAGTAGTCAGTTTAATATGAACATCGGAAGGTCTGAATACACCCTCAGAAGCCGGTGCCTGCACAGCAGCTCCGGACAATCCAAGGTAGAGACATCCGCAGGTTCCATAGACAAAGAAGCATCTCGCGGCATACCGGACTCCGAATGGGTCTCAGTAGAGGTGTGCGAATCTGCAGAAGCAGGTATATCAGGGGCTGCAAAAGTGCCTGAGTACCGGCGGACTGGCGACTAGCTTAACGGAAGCATCGTCGGCAGTTTTGGACCTATGTGGCCTGTCTCTGTCTTTATCCTTACGTTTTTTCGGAAGATCAGTAGTCGGATGGCTTAACGAAGCCATTTCGGAATACAGAGAACGAGAGCAAAAGAATTTATCGACAAAGATAGCCCGACGAATAGTTCAGGCATTGAACAAGGCACAAAACCGACAGCAAGGAATGTTGTGGTCTGGGCCTAAACAGGTCACGCAGTAAGAATGAAAATCTCTGTGAAGTATTGGCTTTCCACAGGCAAGACAATTGTTAACTTTTTCTGACATTGGTTAGAGCAAGAAAAAAGGATCCCCAATGGGCACTTAGCTTTAGAAGACTTCAGGTTTGAAACTTGAAAAATGAAAATTTCAGATAGCAGCCAACCAGCACTTGCAAACTGCTTCTGCTTCAGGCTCCTGTGTGGCAAAAAAAGCTGATGTAATGGTATCGGCTGCATGTTTTATACCACTGGCGACCTGACATCATGGAAGAGGCGACAGCATCTGACGCAGAAATCCCAAGACTCTGGTATTCGGGCCGACTGAGGGATACCTGCAAGCAGATAATCCAAGTGTGATGACTGCAACAGTGAAACACGAAGAACATCTACAGATCCACAAGTCTGACTAATCATATAAGCAAGGCCATGGAAAGAATGATCATGGAACTGATAAAAACATAGGAAATCTTCAAACACTGGAGCCATCCCATCAAGGGCAGGTTATGTTTACTAAACTTGGCGGACTTAGCAAATGTCACTAGAGCCATGAATGAGGGCAGAATGTGCACACTACCTACCCAGACCTAGCAAAGGCATTTGACAAGACCTTACTCACGTATGACAGACAAACTCACAAATTTAGGCATAAATCCCAATGTCACTTGGACAGCCAAATGGCTCACTGAGAGGACATGGAGTTGGGGGAGGGGATCTACCTCCACCAAGAGGTTTGTTAACAGTGGTGTCACACAGGGCTCACTATCAAGACCTCTCCTGTTTGGAATATACTTCTCTGAAGTCAAGGCAAATACAGTGTGTCTTTGGCTTTCCAAATATGCTGAAGACTTAAAGTTGAGTGCAATCAGTGAAGTCCCCAAAGATGCAGCTATCCTCCAGGAGGGTCTGACACAGACTAATAACTAGTGCTAGAACCATGGCCTAAAACTCAGTGCAAACTTGTATAGTTATACCCTATGGTTAAACCGCCACTCCTGCAAACTACAACACTGATAAGACACACAGAGTAGACCCAGTGGTAAGGGAATTGAGAACTCAGGCTGACAGCAACATGAACTTTGATCACCATGCGTCTGTGGTAGTGAAAAAATCCTTCTATGGGGCAGAACTCATAAGGGCATGGCATCCAGATCTAAAGAGATAACAGTCCCACTATACTTAGCCCTCATTAGACTAATAATCAAGTTCAATGCAACCTTCTGCATGTACTTGACAAGGCATTTGCAATATCTGTTGCTGCCAACATAGGTTCCTCACTGAAAGAATACTGGGTGTAAATATGCCCTGTGCAAACCACCTCAAAACCCTGCCTCTGTATTATTGTCTCCTATGGACTACCGAAAGGTGACTTATGCTTAACCTACATGGTATTCACTGATCCAGCCCTAACAGATTTGCCACACTTTCACAAAACAAACAGCACTAGAATTATCCGATCTAAGGATCTAAACCTAGTCTGCAACATAAGCAAAACATGTTGGGGGGGACAGATATGTTTCTCAGAGATTACCCCTGGTCTGGAACAGACTCACCAGTTCATGTGAAACAGAGCTCTCCCTATGCCTATTCAAATGCAATTTGGAGCAATGGGTGGGAAATCATGAATTTGACGCTGGCTTGTCATCTGTGACCCTTATAAACAGGGGTCACTTGTAGATGCCCTAAGGCATAGGCATATACAAAGCTGTTCTAGCACACAAGCATTGACAAATGGGATAACTGGGCATGAACAACTAGGTTTAAAAAGACTTTAGGGCTGTTAGTTTAGTAACATTCTATGATCCTATACGCTAGCCACTTAAAGTTTCACCTGGTTTGTGTGTATGTTCATACATAATTACAAGGGTCAAGATTGCATTGTGTTTTACTATACTTTGTGGACATGGTAGAAGGATTTTGCAGATCCGTACCACTTGTGTTTGATAACAATATTGCAGAAAATTGGAGAGTGTTTTGAGCAGGAATACAATATTTTCATACAAGCAACTTTTTCCTGACAAAGACGTGCACACAAATGCATTTATTCTGCTTAATTTAGCTGGTTCACAAGCCATGCAAAGTGCCTTCATTTGTGTTTGCAGTGGAAGGAGGGAACCGCCATATTGTGGTACAACGTGGGAAGACCCTGAGTGCATAAAACATAAATTTAGAGAAATGTGTAATCCCCAAAAGAATATTACAGTGGAAAGGCACTTATTTTACACCAGAAATTAAAAGCTTTTGCAGCATATATAACCAACTTGAGAAACAAAGCTGAAACGTACAGATTTGTTGACTTAAGATATGAGTTGATAAAGGACAGGCTTGTGTGTGGTATTAAAAATGACACAATGAGAAAGATTCTGCTTCGATAGTGATTTAACATTAAACAAGGCCATTGAGATTTGTCAGATATACAAACTTACAGAAAGGCACACAAGTATGCTTACAAATGAGAAAGCAAGCTTTCCAGTACCTTCCAAAGCTAGTGTAGACAGTATGCAGCACAAGGTTTAAAGATACAGGCCTAAGGGTGTGGCAACTTCAGCAAAACCCAGAGCAGGTTCAGTAAGGCTCCAGGTACACGCAGCAAAGCACAGGGGTGACTCAGCAAAACCTGTAGCAAGCCTCATAGTCAGCTGTCATAACTGGTGGTAATCATGAGACCAAACAAGAAAAGTGCTTAGCTTTTGGTCAGCAGTGCCACTCTTGCAATAAGTGGAATCATTTCAAAAGGTTTTATAAATCAAATAAGGCACATTCATTTATTAAAAAGGGCATACAAAGAGGCAAGCTGATCAGTTAGAAAGCTGCAATCCAACTTTTTATGTTGATGGTGTGTCTGTGCTTGCTGAAACAGTCAATGCAGTAGATTTGTGGGCAAAGAATGAAATCTGTTGTACTGTTCAGATTAACGGCAGTCCCGTAGAGCTCAAAGTAGATACTGATTCAAAGTGTAATGTTGTGCCAGCAGAAACGTTTGCTAGAGTAAAAGCTGCAGAACAACTTGATTTGACAAAGTGTGTGAAGCTTGTTGCTTATGGTGGTGAAGAGATTTAAACTGAGGGCTCAGTAGTGCTTTCATGTTATTCTGCTGGGAACAGCTATGACTTGCAGTTTTACGTAGTCAAGAGACACGTGCAGTCATTATTAGGACTCAGAGACAGTTTGAAAATGTGATAGCTTTCATTTAACGAATAGGTCCACCATGTAAGCTTGAGCTCAAATTTCACCCAAACTATTTTTTCTGCGTATGCTATTTTCAGACAAACTAGTCAGACTACCGGTCGTGTACTCCATGAAGTTAAGACCCAGAGGTCAGCCCAGCATGGAAACTTCCAGAAGCTATGCCGTACAGAGTCAAGACCGGGCTAGACAGAACTGTGCAGCTAGGGGTAATTTGTCAAGTAGAAAAGCCAACTGAATGGGTATCCTCCATGGTAGTAGCTCATAAGAAAAAACATATCAGAATATGTACTGATCCAAGAGACTTGAACAAAGCATTAAAAAGGCCTCATCATCCTATGAGCACAGTCGAGGAAATTGCTGCGCTCATGCCATTTAGCTTAGAAGCAAACAGTTCATTTGGGCAAATTTTGCTTGAAAGAAAATCTTCACTGCCATCTACATTCAGTACACCATTTGGAAAGTACAGATTTATGAGAAAGCAAATTTGGAATAAATTCTGCCAATTAATTATTTCACTATGCAACGGAACACATTTTTTCTGGCTATCCACATGCTATTATAGTAGATGATATTCTAGTAGGAGGCAATGTTGATGTTATACATGACAAAAACCTCAAGAAAGTTCTGGAAAGAGGACGTGAAGTGAATTTAAAGCCAAATCCTCAGAAGTGCAAATTCAGGCTACAAGAAGTTACTTATGTTGGTTATTTGTTTACAGTTCAGTTTACGACTAGATCCTTCCAAGCAAACAGCAATCCTCAAGATGCTAGCTCCAGACAATGTTCAAGTCCTACAACGATTTCTTGGCATGGTTACCTACTTAGGTAAGTTCATTCCACATTTAAGCCAAATTTCAGCAATGCTTAGAGAACTGACACACAGACAATCTGGTCATTGTCTGAGCAACACCAAAGAGTATCGGATGCCTTGAAACAAAAAACTGTCAATCCCCCCACTTTACCTTACTATGAAGTTCACAAACCAATAACTCACTCCTGTGATGCTTCTAAATTTGGTCAAGGTGCAGTCATTCTTCAAGAGGGTAGACCAGTAGCCTATGCATCGACAACTCTTACACAAACCGAGATGCAATATGCCCAGATTGAGAAAGAGCTTTTGGCAATTGTGTTTGCATGTTTAAAGTTCAAGTTCCATGATTATATTTATGGTCAACCTATCCAGATCGAAACTGATCACCAACCTTTAGTCACTATTTTGAGAAAGCCAATGCACACAGCTCCTGCCAGATTGCAACACGATACCCAATTTGCAAAATTACAACTTCAATCTTGCTCACATGAAAGCAAACTTCTTTATCTTGCTGCTACCTTCCCTTGATCGCCAAGAAAAACCACAGAACAGCATAACAATGACAAACTTGATTTTAAAATCATGGAAGTGAAATATTTTTCTTCCACACGTCTTGATGAGCTTAAAACTCAAAGCTTCAGATACAATTCTTCAGAAGCTCAACCACTATCAGTCGAGGATGGCCTTCAAAACAATATTGTTTACCAATAGATGTGCAGCAGTATTTTCCATACAGAGATATTTTGTCAGGCAATGGTATCATGAAATCCTTTCAGGATTTAGTTATCATTTAGTCTATTATTGTTATCTAGTTACTGTTTAGAAATTTGTAGCACTGTGTTTTACTTCTTTTTCTCAATGCTTACTACTCAATTGTACCTAATTTGCTCCTGTATTTCTCCATGTTATAATCACCTCTACTGTACAACTAACTTTGATGGTTATTGTTTACAGTTTTCCTCTGTTTATTTGCTAAGTTTTTCTGCTATTTTGAGCATTTTCTGGCTTGTTAAATTTGATTTCTGCATTAGTAACTGTATTTAGAGCACAACCTAGAGCCGTTCACTGAATTTCCTGTTTGCACTTATTTTTAAAATTGTTTTTTTCTGAAAACTTGCATTTTATCTGTCTTTGGCCTAGCACTCTTGTGTGGGGTCATTTACTGCACTGTTATAACTTGTTGATACTTGTGAACCTCTGCTATCTCTGAAAAAACAAAAAAACAAAAAAAAATCTTGCTTTTTTCCACTTTTCTGATATTTAAAAAAGTTCAGTTACAGGCTTGCTGTTCTTGAACTGTTTGTAAGTTTCTGTGAGGCCATTTTTTGCTTGGGCTAAAGGGAAATCTCTCTGTTGATCAGTGGCAGTGAAAAACATTGAGTAGCCTGCCTGCCCCTGTGGAAGTGGTACTGACTTGAAACTGTAGTTTTATTGGCCATTTTGGGTCAATTCCAAAACTCCTTCATCTTCCTCTCTTAAAACCTGATTGCCTCGTGGTTTTGGCATCTTTTCAGGCTTGTTGGCTGTTGGTGAAGCACCCACCATGAGGAGAAAACGCTGAGAGAAGAAAGGAGCCACTTTTGAGATTTTAAGTATTTTTCCTCTGTTTATTTGCTAAGTTTTTCTGCATAGCCGCCTATTTTGAGCATTTTCTGGCTTGTTAAATTTGATTTCTGCATTAGTAACTGTATTTAGAGCACAACCCAGAGCTGTTTACTGAATTTCCTGTTTGCACTTATTTTTAAAATCGTTTTTTTCTGAAAACTTGCATTTTATCTGTCTTTGGCCTAGCACTCTTGTGTGGGGTCATTTACTGCACTGTTATAACTTGTTGATACTCGTGAACCTCTGCTATCTCTGAAAAAACATAAAAACAAAAAAAAATCTTGTTTTTTTCCCACTTTTCTGAGATTTAAAAAAGTTCAGTTACAGGCTTGCTGTTCTTGAACTGTTTGTAAGTTTCTGCGAGGCCATTTTTTGCTTGGGCTAAAAGGAAGTCTCTCTGTTGATCAGTGGCAGTGAAAAACATTGAGCAGCCTGCCTGTCCCTGTGGGAGTGGTTACTGACTTGAAACTGTAGTTTTATTGGCCATTTTGGGTAAATTCCAAAACTCCTTCATCTTCCTCTCTTAAAACCCTCTTTTGCGCGGTTTTGCGCATTTTTGTGCATAGCGCAACAGCGGGCAGCGCCGCCTAATTGGGTTTAAACTATTCCTGGCTCCACAAAGTCTGATCTTCACTTTTTCCCTTAGAACTGCTCTAGCTCTCAATTTAAACACCATATTCTCATTCTAAGGCCCTTCACTGGTCCAATTAAGTAATCCTACAAGTTAGCACTATTAAAACCAGAAGCACTACTTACTCTTATACTCTCTACAATTACCCTGTCCTCTATTGGCCCATCTTAAATTCAGTTTCCCTATTACTCTAGCATGTCCAAAGGTCAGTCAATGGTTTCCTCTCCAGTCCAGCTGGTGAATCTGGGAATTTTGAGGCAATGTTACAACTGTCTCATGTACACGGACAACCCTCTCCTCCTCCAAACAGGTTCAAATATATGTCAGAGATGCAACTATTTAGCCAAACTGGAGGCTGAGCTCTCTCATCTCAAAACTGGTGTAACCAGTCAGGAGGAGAAGGTAACCTCACACAACACAATTCCAGTATCACATAGTCCCACCACATCAGCAAACCAAACACATAAATACACAAAAACATACTCGGAGGTTCTAAATAAAAATCTACCTAGGCAACAGAGACCTCCAAAGCAGACATCCAAGCAAACGCTACCTCAAAACAAAACACACACAACACATAACCCACAAAGTCAGTGTGCCAAGCAGCCACAGCCCTTAAGGCTGAATAACAATCTGATGCTCTTGTTATAGGTGACTCTATTGTCAGACACACTGACATCCCGCTCACCAGGCTGAATAAAGAGAAGGTCACGGTGAGCTGCCTGTCGGGAGCTAGGATCCGACACAACGCAAGCACTCAGGTCACTCCAAAGCAAATACAAATATGACTCAGTCATTGTACATGCTGGTGTGAATGACCTGAGACGTACCTCCCTGGACTACATGAAAAGAGACATAGAGGAGCTCTCTGATCATGTAGCCCAGGCTGGTATGACACTGACCTTGAGCAGCATTTTACCCTCACCTAGAATGATGCCACAGTACAAAGACAAAATGATCGATTTTAACAATTGGCTAAAATTTTGGTGTCATTCAAAGGGGATCCAGTGTCTGTCAGCCTGGGATGACATGCTCGACAAGCCACGTTGCTTCGCTAGGGATGGCTTGCACCTGTCACCACTGGGCTTTCGGATATTGGCAAAGGCTCTTGCCACCCCCATAGTGCCTTTTTTAGGCAAGGCTCAAAAGTCAAACCCACCCCCATAAACAGCACAAGGAACAAGAAACTAAGGGTAATGCTGCTAAACGCCAGAAGCCTTAACCTCAAGATGCACGCACTCGAAGCTCTCCTCAGTATGGAGAACATCGATATCTGTGCAGTGACAGAAAAGTACAGTTTTGTACCTACCATAAATGTAGATGTCCGATAGATATGCAACTGCAGTCCTGACATATGGGTTGTCCTGCCTCAGGCAGCCCTTCGGTCGGCCGGATTCCAAAGTCTGGGTCCGGCGTCGGCTGTTGTCGCCTCCTCCCCGACATCAGAGCGGCTGGGGTATAAAAGCATCGGCCGACGCCATCTTCTCCAGTGTTTCTTGCCCCAGATGCCAGGTGCCCTCCAAGGAAGGCTAAATTTAGAGAATGGATAAAAAATTCCATACATGCACAACAGTAATAAACAGATACACCATAACAGATATCCCCAGCTAATTTGAAAAAGGGGGAGTGGACCCAAAAAAGAGGATTACAGAGGGGTAAGGAGGGAGGGAAAACCTGACTGCAGTTGCATATCTATCGGACATCTACATTTATGGTAGGTACAAAACTGTACTATGTCCTTCAAGAATGCAACTGCAGTCCTGACATATGGGTTGAATACCATAGCCAAGCTGGAGGTGGTAGGATCTAAGATAAGGATGGTGTAGCTAAAATGCCCTGCAGGACTGCAGAAGCAAAGCCTTCTCGGGATCTGGAATATAAAGGCAGATTGTAGTGTTTGGAAAATGTATGCACGGAGCTCCATGTAGCAGCTTCTAGAATGTCCTTTGTAGCCACCCCTCTTAGAAAGGCTGTGGAGGTGGCTGTAGCTCTGGTGGAGTGTGGCCTGATATTGGCTGGTACACTTTTTCCATGGAAAGAGTAGCAGAATCTGATGCAGTTTCCAATCCATTTTGAAATTGTTTGTTTGGAAATTGCCTTTCCTTGTAGTCCAGAAGCGTAAGCTACAAATAGTTGGTCAGACTTTCTGTTGGCCTTTGTTCTGTCCAAGTAGTAGCGCAATTGTCTGTGTATGTCCAAAGTGTGCAGAAGCTTTTCTCCTTTATTTTGAGGATTGGGAAAGAAAGTAGGCAGGTGAATTGCTTGATTTAGAGAAACCCTGGATATCACTTTTGGCATGAATGAAGGATTGGTTCTTAAAGAGACTCTGTCCTGATGGAAAATGAGAAATGGAGGTACTGCCATGAGGGCCTGTATCTCAGAGACTCTTCTTGCTGAAGTAATTGCCAACAGGAAAACTGTTTTCCAGGAGAAATTGCAATTCTGAAGATGCTGCTGGCTCAAAAGGAGGAAGAGTTAATTTTTCCAAGACGAAGTTGAGGTCCCATGCAGGCACTGGTGGTTTTCTTGGAGGTTTGATATTCTTTATCCCTCTTAGAAACTGTCTTAGCAAAGGATGTGAAAATACAGGTGGATCACAGTTGTATTTTGCTGAAATTGCTGAAGCGTGTATTTTTATGGAAGAATATGAAAGGCCATTGTGAAGCATTTCTGCCAAGTATTCTAGTATCTGTGGGATGTTCATAACTGATGCATCCTGACCCTTGTTGGCATTCCAGATGTTGAATCTTTTCCATTTGGCTGAGTAAGTTTTTCTGGTGGAAGGCCTGCGTGCTTCCAGTAAGATCTCTTGAACTTTTTCGGAGAGAGAGATATGGGGAGAAGTCATGGAACCCTCCAAGCTGTCAGTTGCAATGTTTGCAGGTTGGGATGAACAGTCCTGTAATTGTGCTGAGTTATAAGCAGAGGCCATTGAGGCAGGGGCCACGGCTTGGTACGAGTTATGCTCCTTAGTAATGGATACCAGTGCTGTCTTGGCCAGTCTGGAGCTATCAAAATGCCTTTCGGTTGTTCTGCTTTGATCTTCAGCAACACCTTGGTCATGAATGGTAGAGGTGGGAATGCATAGATTGTTAGAGAATTCCAGCTGAAGGAGAGAGCATCCATTCTCCAGGCTTGAGGATGGTGTGTCCTTCAGCAGAACTTCTTCAGATGATGATTGAGGTGTGAGGCAAAGAGATCTATGTCCGACCTTCCCCATGTATGAGTTATTTGAGAAAAAATGTCTAGATGCAACATCCATTCGTGCGGGTCCATAATGTTTCTGCTTAGACTGTCCGCCAGAACATTGTCCTTGCCTGGAACAAACTGGGATTGCAACTGTATGTTCAGTTTCAGGGACTTTTCCGAGAGAGTCATTGTTAGTCTGCAGAGGGGGTAAGAATGGGTGCCCCCCTGTTTGTTTATGTACCACATAACAGTGGTGTTGTCTCTGTCTTTATTAGCAGATGACCTTGCTGAAGAAATTTTCCGAAGGCCTCGATTGCATGAATCACTGCCAACATCTCTTTTTGATTGATGTGCAGATGCAATTCCCGGGGTGTCCATTGCCCTTGAATGCATCTGTCCTCCATGTGCGCCCCCCATCCATGATCTGAGGCGTCTGTTGTAATGGTTTGGCTTGCTTGAGGTTTGTTGAAAGACATGCCTCTGTTTAGCTGGCTTGCTTGTGCCCACCACAAAAATTCCTTTTGTAGACATGGAATGAGTGGAATAATTGCTTCTAAGCTGTGGCTGTGTTGAGACCATAAACTTTTTAGGTACCATTGTAGTTTTCTCATGTGTAGTCTTGCCTGTGGAATCAGAAGAATGCACGATGCCATGAAACCCAGGGCCTGCAGGATTTTCCTTGCAGTCATCTGGGTGTGCTTTGCTAGGCTTTTGAAGTAATCTGGTAATTGGTTTTTCTTCTGTGAGGAAAGCCATTTGTGAGTTTGTGTCCAGTTTGGCTCCTAGAAAAACTATTTGTTGGGATGGCAGTAGTCTTGATTTTTGATTGTTGACTGTGTATCCCAAAGCCTGTAGTAAGTGAATGACATAGTCCAAGTTTCTTATCAAGGCTTGCTTGCTGTCCGCTTGTATAAGGCAGTCGTCCAGGTAAGGGTATATTTGTATCCCCTGAAGTCTGCAATGTGCAACTACTGATGCCAGGCATTTCGTGAATACTCTGGGCGCAGTAGATAAGCCAAAAGGCAATGCTGAGAATTGATAGTGCTCTGACCCTGCAAGAAATCTGAGGTATCTTCTGCAGCTGTGTCTGATTGGGACATGCAGGTATGCCTCCTTGAGGTCCAGAGTAACCAGCCAAGACCCCTTGCCCAGCATGGGAAGAAGTTGCTGTAACGTCAGCATTTTGAATTTTGGCACAATGAGAAAAGTGTTTAGAACGGACAAGTCCAGTATAGGTCTCCATTGCTTTTCTTTTCTTGGAACAAGGAACAGTCTTGAGTAGAATCCCTGGCCTTGTTCCTGAGGAGGAACCTTTTCTATTGCCTTGATTTGTAGCAGCTTTGAAACTTGTATGAGTGCCTCTGCCCTTTGATTTTGTGGCAGGTTTGGCATGCCTTGTTTTATTGGTAAGGTATGGAAGTGGAACCTGTATCCTTTGTCTATTATGTCCAAAATCCATTTGTCCTTTGTTAAAACGTGCCAATTTTTTGAAAATAAAGATAATTTTCCGAGCCTTGGTCGGCGGTGTCAAAGTCAAGTCATTGTGATTGTCCCTGTGGAGCAGTAGAAGTCCCTGCACCACTTCTCTGATTAGTTGGTTGCCATTGGCGGCCCCTGTAGGAGCCTCGGTATTGCCCTCTACCTCGAGCACGCCTGTTTTTCCCCTTTGGAACTTGTCCGTGTCTGGAAAGGACCAATTCTTCGAAGGCCAATTCCTGCTGAACCTTGGTGGCTGAACCTGGAGGAAATCTTTGACTGTTTGTACTGATTTAGCCTTTTCCTCTATTGATTTCAACACACCCTGTACATTATCACCAAATAGCTTGCGTTTTTCCAGATGTGCATCTAGAAGCTTTACTTTAACATGATCTGGCAATGCCTGTTCTTTCAACCAAGCATGTCTACGTATGACGGCCCCTGTCATAGCTGCCCTACATAAAGCTTCCAATGCATCATAACCACACTGAAGAAAATGATTGCTAACCTGCTGAGTATTATGAACCAAATCCTGTAAGGCCTTTCTATCTAAAGGCTCAGGAGAGGCTAACTTTTTCTGCAAATCATCCAGCAAGAAATCCTGATACTGAAACATATGAAAAAGACAGTTAAGTGCCCTCATGGCAAGGGTGGTCGAGGTATAAACTTTTTTACCCCACCTCTCCAGAGACCTAGATTCCCTGTCTGCGGGCAAAGGATTTTTGGCCGTGGAAGTGGCCACTCCTTTGGGCCCCTGAGAAATAGTTTCTAGATCAACAGAGTGGGCCTTAAAGAGATGTTTATGAGTTTCAGGAACCCTGTAATATCTGTCTGGCTTGACAGGAGCAGGAGGGAGAGAATCAGGAGAAGTACTCGAGTCTGAGTACACATCATCCAATACATCTAACACTGGGGGTATAGCTAAAGGCCTGTGCTGGGGTAACTTAAGGAAAGTCCGAAGCCTTTTCCTGGAGTCGGAGAAATCCTGGCCCTGCCACTGAAAATGTTCTCTCATGGAGTGGAGAATTTCCCCGAAAGAAATATCCTCAGGAGGAGAGGCAGAAGGAATGGATTCATCAGCATCAGAATCCTCGTAGGCCGGGAAGAATTTTTCCTGGGAATCTGAATGGTCTGACTCACCAGAGGCTTCATTTGAGGAAAGGGTATCTGCCTGCTCCACCCTAGGCCTTTTGTCTGAAGGCGGCTGAGAACCTCTGTCTAGATGAGCCTGAGAGCCCCTGATTAAAGAAATTAGATCTGCAGCTAAAGTCATGATCTGTTTATCAGAAGTGGGACCCTGTGAGAAAGATTTAGGAGGGTGAGACTTAGCCTGGCTGGCAGCCTTAGCACGTGTGTAGGCCTTGATGGACATAGACACAGGAGGCCTAGCTGCCCCACGTGCTGGAGTAACTTTGTTCACCGGAATGGTGTCAGGCAAATCTTGGGCTTCGTTTTCAGGAGGAAAATCAACAACCGGCACTGGGGTAGCCTCCGGGACCGAAGTGAGAGGTAAAGCGGTGTCGTCTGTCTGGAGCGGTTGAATTACCACCTTCGAAGAGACCGATGCACTCGTGGTAGGCTTTAGTGTGGTGTCGGTGGAAGTCACGGGCCGTGAATGTCGGTCCCGGTCCTTCCGTTTTTTGGTAATATGTGCTGTCGGTAGTTCTGACGGCATGGTATAAGAGTAATTTCCCCCCAAAAAAGTCTTCAGCAAATTCTGCCCGGTGCCTAAGTGTGCACTTATTGAAGCAAGCACAGGCAGCACAGGCCAAGACATCGTGGTCTGGGCCAAGGCAGGGAAGGCAGTAAGAATGGAAGTCCTTATGAGGTATTTGTTTACCACAAGACAAGCAATTGTTAACTTGTGCAGTTTTATCTAACATCAGCTGAGGCAAGAAAAGGTTCCCCAATGGGGTACTTAGCTTTTTGATGACTTCGGTATCTGAAAACACAGGAGCTGGCCGACCGGCACTTGCGAACTGCTTCTGCTTCGGGCACTGCATGGCAAGAAAGACTGGAGAAGATGGTGTCAGCTGATGCTTTTATACCCCAGCCGCTCTGACGTCGGGGAGGAAGCGACAACAGCCGACGGCGGACCCAGACTTTGGAATCCGGCCGACCGAAGGGCTGCCTGAGGCAGGACAACCCATATGTCAGGACTGCAGTTGCATTCTTGAAGGACATCCTGGTTCAAGGCTCCAGAGAGCACCCCAGCACTACCAGGCTATACCTCATATCATGCTTTTCGGCCCCCAAACCTGGACCGAACCACAAAAGGAGGGGGAGTTTCCATATTTATCAAGGATATCCACACCTCCAGGTTAGTGGCATTGCACAAAGTATCGGAGACCATCCATGTGCAACTAACAGTAGGCAAGACTGCTTTTCAGTTTATAGCATCCTACAGACCACCCTCTCAAAGTCAGCAATCCCACTTGGCTTTCCTGAAAACATTGGAGAACATGGAGATCTCTCCGAACACCATTATATTGGGCGACTTCAACTACCCAAACATTGACTGGGAGCACTACTCAAGCCCCAGCACCTTAGCCCAAAGATTCCTAGAAATTATAAACTCAAATGCTATGGAACAGCTAGTCACCACTCCCACAAGAGGGGACAACATACTAGACCTGATCATTACCAACATGGGGACTCTATGCTCTACACCAGAAGTATATCCCTTATTGGTAAGATCAGACCATAAATTAATTTCACTGGATGTCCACATCCCGACCCCAACCCAGCCCAGAAAACCACAGTGAAAAACTTCTCAAAAGCAAACTTCTCACTTCTCAAAACCGAAGTGGAATACTTCAAGGCCCCAGGGCCAGTGGAAACTACGGCCCAAACTGCAGAATCCTATATAAATGCATTCTACGGACATCTCCAGGAATGCATGGATCATGCTATCCCAAACACAACCAAGACCCAATCATCCAAAGGCAGGCATCCAGTCTGGTGGACCCCTGCCATAAATAAACTGTACAACAGAAGGAGGAAGCTACTACATGATAGAGCAAAATCCCTAATAGGGAAGGCATCTCTGATCAGTACTAACAAAAAATTACGATCCCTCATAAAATCCTCCAAGGCCAGCTTCGAGAGAAAAATTGCACAGGACACCAAAAACAATCATAAGGCTTTTTTCAGTTATGTTAGAAACCTGGGATGCAACTCCCAGACTTGTTCTGAATTGATTCTAAACGACAAAAAATACATTGAACCCACAGACATTGCCAATATCCTGGCAGACAGGTTCAGTGCAAACTCCCAAAAGAGCAAGTATCTATCCCGGCAGAGGGCTGCCTCCCAAACATCTCAGATGCTCAGGTGAAGGCTGCCCTCTCCAAAGCAAAAAACACCGCTTCCATGGGACCAGATGGCATCCCAGGTTGCGTCCTACATGAACGCCAAGAGGAACTAATCCCTCAAATAAAACAGCTATACAATCTCAGCCTCACTACAGGATATGTGTCCACAGAATGGCGTACAGCAACAGTGGTCCCACTCCACAAAGGTGGAGCCTCTACGGACCCTGGAAACTATCGCCCCATAAGCCTGACTAGCTTAGTCTGCAAGGCTATGGAGAGGATCATCATGGAGCTCATAAACAAAGACATTGGGGACCTACAGACACTAGATCCTACCCAGTTCGGCTTTGTCAAGGGCAGATCCTGCCTTTTGAACCTGGTTGACTTCTTTGAAACAGTCACCAAAGCCATAGATGAAGGGAAGGTAGTCCACACAGCCTATCTGGACCTTGCAAAGGCATTTGACACAATACCCCACTCGGGCATCATAGATAAGCTATCCAGCTTAAATATAACCCCCTATGTCACAAGATGGGTCGCAAACTGGCTCAAAGACAGAACCCACAGAGTGAGAGCTGCTGGAGCAATGTCAGACTCGAAACCGGTCACAAGTGGCATCCCACAGGGTTCTGTCCTGGGACCACTCTTATTCGGTATATACTTTTCCAAGGTACAGGCAAACGTGGGAGGACTACAGCTCACCAAGCTCGCGGACGACTGCAAACTGGGCTCCATAATCAACTCTCCAGCTGACACAAACCTCCTTCAAAAAGGTCTCACAGAGACAGATAACTGCTGCCTGCGCCATGGTTTAAAGCTAAATGCCAAAAAATGTATAGTCATACCCTTTGGCAAAAACAATGTGCCCACAAATTACCACATAGGCGGAAACCCATTAAGTACAGAGAAAGTTATTAGGGACCTGGGGACCCAAGTTGATAGCAATCTCTCCTTTGAAAACCACATTGCCAAAGTGGTTAGAAAGACCTTCTACATAGCCCACCTCATCACGAAGGGTTTCACATCTAGATCGAGAGAGGTAATCGTGCCCCTTTATTCATCCCTCATCAGGCCCATCAAAGAATGCAATGCCCCTTTTGGGATGTACCTTATCCGACACCTGCAGCAATTAGAAAGACCCCAAAATTATCTCACCAAGAGGATCAAGGGTCTCAAACAGATGCCATATGCTGCTCGGTTAAAAAACTCCAGCTCTACTCAGTTGCATACCGCCTACTTCGAGGCGATCTATGCCTGACATATAAAGCTATGTCAAATCCAGAATTAATGGACATGCTCCACCTCAGTAAATCTAAATCCCTTAGAGCCACATGCTCGAGGGACTTGAACCTCAGCACAGAAATAAATAGAACTTGCTGGAGGGACAGGTTCATAACCCAGAGGCTCCCTTCGCTCTGGAATAGAATTCCAGTTCATGTGAGGCAGAGCACCTCACTGAATCTCTTCAAGCAGAATCTCGATAGGTGGATAGGGGATCGTAGGTTTGTCCCAGGGATTACTCCCGTGACAGAGGCACAGTAAACTAAACCTTAAAAAGGGCACAGTATACTCAAATCAAGGGGTGGCGTAAGCCATACAGAATCGGGCTAGGCTTATAATTGCCCCAGGGCAGATAGCCTAGTATGAGCCTATGAACCATGTTCATTCTGTGAAGCTTTTCTCCCCGGGCCTCCACTGAAAAAGGACCCGTGTTCAGTCAGAATTTCCCAATAAATGTAAATAATAATAATAATAAAAGTGACTGTTCCAAAGTCCTTGCAACAAGTGCACATTAAGATCTTGCATCGTGGCCACCCAGGAACTGATTCTACCAAAAGAAGGGCGAGAGGACTAGTATTTTGGCCTTCTATGCCCAAAGATATCAAAAAGTACTTTCATCTTGTTCAGTATGTAATAGTACAAAGCCACGTCAACAAAAAAGCACTTCAGTTAAGCCAGATTCCTTAACTACCTTGGTTGAAAGTAGCCACAGATATCTTTGAGTGGAAAGGTCAACATTACTTGGTATTAGTAGACTCTCATTCAAATTGGTTCGACAGTGACCTACTTAATCTAATGTCCAGTACTGTCATTATTAAGTTGAGGAGACACTTTTCTGTCCATGGAAGTCTGCACAGTGTTATTTCTGACAGTGGTTGACAGTTTATAAGTCAGCAGTTCAGACAATTTGCTGAAACGTAGGACTTTGTTCATCTTATGAGCAGTCCTGAGCATCTGCAGTCAAACGGCTTGGCTGAAAATGCAGTTAAAAGTGCAAAACAGCTGTTAGAAAAATCCAAATGTGACCATACCTAGGTCTTACTAAACTTGTTAAATCTCAGAAACATTCCTCGTGATAATCATCTTGGTTCACCTGCCCAGAGACTCATGTTGAGACAAACTAGACACATATTACCAATCAGCAGCAATTTATTGGTTCCACGTGCTAAAAAGAACAAAGCAGTGAAAGCCCAACTGTTGAAAAAGCAGTCCTACTATGATAAGTCCAACAAACAGCTCCGATCACTACAAGAAGGGGAGATCGTGAGGATGCAGAAGTCGCACAGTTTTGATCACATCAGATTTGTGAAAAGTTTGTTTCAAGAACTGAGGTTGTATACTGTGGAATCACAAGGAATAGAACTGACATGGAATTGGAAGCATTTATTACCAGTGTCCGAACCAGTGTTACAGCATCTTCCTGTGACAAAGACTAATTCTCAGAGTGACTTGTCCAATGTTCCTGTTCCAGAGGACATTCCATCAGCAATCCCTGTTCCTGAGAAAATCCCTTAAAGTCCTTAAGCAGAACATTCCCCAGCGACCGTCCCTGTTGCTAAACCCAGTCTTAACTATCACATTATGAGATCAGGTTGCAACTCCAGTCCTAGTTCCAGATGCACGCCAACCTGGATGTGACTGTTTTGTTTACTATTGTATGTATAAATTGCATGCCTATTGAAATGTCATTACTTATATGAGACAGCTCAGTAAAGAGGGCAGATGTAGATCACAGTGTGTGATTTATCTTTAAGAAGCATTCCAGTCAGTGGACAGTTGCATACAAACACTGAGCACGTGCAAGCAAGAGTGCCATTTTGAGTGAGCAGCCAGAGTGAAAGCATGCAAATGTGTAGTGGTCAGTCAGTTAGATAGTTTAAGTTTAATGTTCCTGCCATCCATCCTGATGTGTTTGTATGCAGTAAACTACTTAAACACCCAAGCCTCTGTCTTATTACTATGTACAAGACAAGTGACACTGTGGACACCAACTCCTGCAGTAAAATTGAGACAAATCCTAACCTGGCCCTGGTTCCCAGGTTGCAAAGCCTGGCAAACGTGTGAACACAGGACCAAGTTATTGGTTTCCAAGATAGCTTGTGCGAAGTCCCATCTTAGGAAAGCTGAGGTGATAGCTCCCTAGCAGAGTGGGCTCTGATTAAAACAGCCTTTCTATGGTACAAAAAATACAGTTAGCAGTCCAGTTAGAGATGGTCTGTTTACAAGCTTCCCTTTTCCTTGGCAAAGGCAATAAAGTGCGTCTGACCTTCAATCTGATTTTGTCCTGTCTAGGTACGACCTGGGCTGCTTGTGCACTTCATCTCCTTTGTAGGGATAGATAAAAATCTGGAAGGTATATTGCCTAATTTAGGGAAAATTCTGCCACTACTTTATGTCCAAACCCTATTTTCCAGCCCACAGTAACTGTCCTTATGGAAGGACACAGAAGGGTCACTTCACATTAAAGCCATCAAGCTGAGCTCAAGGCAGTTTTCCATGTCAGCATCTTGATGGGGCAAAGACAGCTAGTTCAAAGGTTTATCAGGTTACTTTTTCTAATGGAAAATGTAGGTCTAAAGGATGAATGAGCTCTTCTCTTGGCTGTTTTAACTGAAGGACTCCATTATGGGACTGTTTCATAGGCAGCAGACTGTAACCAGGAAGACTTGGTTGCTGAAGACCCAATATGGCTGAGGCATGCACTTTAACAGATGCAGAAGACAAGACAGCTTTGAAAAGATCTGCTTGGCAATAGAGAACCACTAAAATTACAGATGTGTACACTTACCATAAATGTAGATGTTCGAGTGTATTCACTGTTGCAGTCATCACATTCAGGTTATCTGCCTGCAGGTAGCCCCTCAGCCGGCCTGAATACCAGAGTCTTGGGATTTCTGCATCGGATGCTGTCGCTTCTTCCATGACGTCAGGTCGCCAGGGGTATAAAACATCCAGCCAATGCCATTACATCAGTTTTTCTTGCCCCAGATGTTGGGTGGCCTCAAAATAGGAAGCAATTATATGGTGTGGAACACCCCCAGCAAAAAGCAAATACACATAGTATAAGATATGCCAAACCAAAAAGGATAGGTGAAAGACAATCAGGGGGCTGGAGGGAGGGTAACCAGGACTGCAGCAGTGAATCCACTCGAACATCTACATTGATGGTAAGTGTACACAACTGTACTATGTTCTTCATGTTTCACTGTTGCAGTCATCAGATTTGGGATGATTCCCAAAGCTAAGGAAGGGTGGAGGCAGATGGGCTGGCAATCAGGCCCTGTAAGATTGCTGTGGCAAATCCAGCTCTGGATTTAGAAAAGATAGGCAAGTGGTAATGTTTGGTGAAAGTATGTACAGAGCGCCAGGTTGCAGCTTCCATGATGTCCCTGGTAGGGACACCTCTGAGAAAAGCAGTAGAGGTAGATGTAGCCCTAGTGGAATGTGTTCTTATCCCCTGTGGGGTGGGTTTTCCATGGTGCTTGTAGCAGAAATGGGTGCAGTGTGCTATCCATTTGGAAATGGCTTGCTTTGAAATGGCCTTCCCTCTGCCCCTGCAGCCAAGCTGACTAGCAGCTGGTCAGATATTCTGAGAGGCTTAGTCCTGTCCAAATAGAATCTAAGCTGTCTGTGCATGGCCAGAGAATGCAGTATCCTTTCCCCTTTATTCTGGGGATTAGGGAAAAAAGTAGGTAAATTAATGGACTGGTTTAACGCTACACTAGACACCAACTTGGGCATAAAGCATGGGTTAGTCCTGAAGGAACCCTGTCCGCATGTAAGATAATGAAAGGTTCCACTGCCATAAGGGCCTGCAGTTCAGACACTCTTTTTGCTGAAGTGATGGACAGAAGTAAAGCTGTTTTCCATGAGAATAATTGTAACTCTGCTGTAGCAGCCAGTTCAAAGGGGGGAAGTCTTAGTTTCTCCAAAACAAATTTAAGGCCCCAGGCTGGAGTGGGAGCTCTCCTGGGGGGTCTTAAATTTTTGGCCCCTCTAAGGAACTGTTTTACCAGAGGATGAGAGAAGAGGGGTGGCTCAGTATTATAATGAGCTGAGATGGCAGAGGCATGAATCTTAATAGAAGAGAAGGATAGGCCCTTGTGGAGCATTTCTGTTGAGTAATCTAGTATGTGAGGTAAGCTGGGCACAGTTGTGCCCATCCCCTGAGACTGGCTCCAGGAACAGTATCTTTTCCAATTTTCTGAATAGGATTTTCTAGTACTAGGCCTTCTTGCCTCAAGCATGACATCCAGCACCTGCTTACTGAGGGTTGCTAGTAGTGAGTTCAGGGGATTAGCCAGGCTGCAAGGTTCAGGGTCTGTAGCTGAGGGTGCAGAATCTGGCCCACCTGCTGGGACAGCAGGGAAGGAGTCTGAGGCAAGTGCCATGTTTGTAACACTGTCAGACTACACAAAAGAGGATACCAGTGCTGGCATGGCCAGTCTGGTGCAATCAGTATTGTCCTTGGCTTGTCCTGTTTGATCTTTAGTAGGACCTTCGAGAGGAGAGGCAGAGGGGGAAAGGCACAGACCGAGTAGCTTTCCCAGGTAAAGGACAGGGCATCCACTTTCCAAGCTTGGCTGTGGGGAGTTCTGGTGCAGTATTTCTTCAACTGACAGTTCTGAGGGGAAGCAAACAGATCCACCTCTGGTGTCCCCCATCTGTTCCTCAAAAGCTTGAATATTTTGAGTTCCAGCTTCCATTCGTGTGGGTCCATGAGATTTCTGCTCAAGTCGTCTGCCAGTGAATTTAGTTTGTCTGGCAGGAATTAAGCTTGTAGGTGCACTTGGTTGCTCAAGTCTGTGTTCCAAAGAGCCATGGCTAGTCTGCAGAGTGGGTAGGAATGGGTTCCCCCCTGCTTATGTACCACATAACTGTGGTGTTGTCTGTCTTTACCAATAGTTGTCAGGGAAGAATAAGGACTATGAAGGCTGTCAGAGCATTCTGTACAGCTAACATTTCTTTTTGACTGATATGCAGGTACATCTGCTTTGGGTTCCATTTGCCCTGAATGAACTGTCCTGCCATATGAGCCCCCCATGCATAGTCTGATGTTTCTATTAGGGTTTGGGCGGCAGGGGGTAGAGAGAAAGAGTCTCTTGTTTTTGCAGGCCTCTGCCCACCAAAGGAACTCTGCCCTTAGACAAGGAATGATAGGAAATACTGTTTCCAGGTCCTGAGAATGTTGACACCATAGACGTTTTAGATACCACTGAAGTTTCTTCATATGCAGTCTTGCATATGGAATTAACAGAATGCAAGAGGCCATGAACCCTAGGGCTTGCAGTATTTTCCTTGCAGATAGCTGGGTTTTGGTGGCCAGTAGATTAAAGTAGTTTGTCAAATAAATTTGCTTCTATGGAGTGAGGAATGCCATCTGGGAAGTTGTGTTCAAGCTTGTTCCCAGGAATACAATCTGTTGACAGGGTACTAGGTGCGATTTCTTTTCGTTGATGGTGTACCCCAATGAAGTTAGGTGCTGTAATAACAAGTCCTGACTTTCCACCTGAATCAGGCAATCATCCAAATATGGGTAAATCTGAAGACTTCTTTGCTTGCAAAATGCAATGGCTGGAGCTAGGCACTTTGTGAATACACTGGGCGCAGCAGATAAGCCAGAGCGTGCAGAGAACTGATAGTGCATAGAGCCTGCCCTGAAGCGTAGGTATTTCATGCAAGATTCCCTTATGGAGATGTTCAGGTAAGCTTCTTTCAAGTCTAGGATTGCCAGACAGGCATTCTTGGCTAGCATAGGAAGCAGCTGCTGGAGAGTTAGCATTTTGAATTTTGGAACCAGCAGAAAGGTGTTGAGAACAGACAGATCCAGGATAGGATGCCAGAACTTTTCTTTTCTGGGGACCAGGAACAGTCGAATAAAAACCTTGTCCCCTTTGTTCTGCTGGGACAGGCTGAATAGCCTTGATGCTTAAGAGAGAAAGCACTTGCTTTTGGGCCTCTGCCAACTGGTTTGGAGGGAGGTCTGGCCATCCACTTAGGTTTGGAAGTGAATCTGAGTGGAATCTGTAGCCTAGGGAAAACAATGCTGAAACCCCATTTGTCTTGGGTAATGTATTCCCAATTTTTTTGCATGCATGGTGAGTTTTCCTCCTAAAGGTGCAAGTACTTGAGCAAGGCTTGGGGGAGTTAAAGATAAGGCACTGTGCAATTTTACCATAGGGCAGTGGCTTACTACTCCCTGTTTTGAACGTGGGAGCATCCCACTGCTTAGATCTGTGCATAACCTGAGACTGAAGTCTTGGTGGTCTGCTGCCCCTGGGTTTGGACTGAGAAAGGCTGGAAGGGACTGGAAATGACCAGTTCTTAGACGGCCAATGCCTACTGAACCTAGGTGGCTGTACTTGTAAGAAATCTTTAACAGTTTGCATAGATTTAGCTTTTTCCTCCATCCTTTTGAGGAATTCTGCTTTATTGCCAAATAGGTGCTCTTGGTTTAAGGGTGCATCTAGCAATTTTGCTTTGACATGATCTGGTAAGTTTTGTTGCTTAAGCCAAACATGCCTTCTAAGAACAGACCCAGTGACAGCAGCCCTGCAAGATGCTTCTAAAGCATCAAAACCACACTGCAAAGTATATTTACCAACTTGATCTGCAGAATACATCAACTCTTGTAAATCAATGTTCTGCACCGTCAGGAATAAACATAATTTTCTGTTTAATTAGCCCCATAATATGCTTCTAATACTTTAACATATGAAACTGGCAATTTAAAGCTCTAATGGCTAGAGTAGCAGAGGTGTATACCTTCTTACCCCATCTGTCTAAAGCCATAGAATCTCTGTCAGAAGGGGTGGGATTCTTGGCAGTAGTAGCCTTGATGCCTTTTGGTCCTTAGGAAATGGTCTCTGGATCCGCAGCAGGATTCTTGAATAGGAATTTGTGAGAGTCAGGTACTCTATAGTATCTGTCAGGTTTCCTGGGAGCTGGAGGCAAAGTATCCAGGGTAAGGCTGGATTCCCAAAAAACATAATCTACAATCGCCAGAACAGGAGGGATAGCTAGAGGCCTGTGCTGAGGCAGTTTTAAAAATTCCGAGTCTCTTTTTGGACTGAGAGTAGTCCTGGCTTTCCTAGCGGAAATGCTCCCTAAGGGTATGCAGGGTTTCACCAAAAGAAAAATCTTCTGGAGGGGAAGCAGAGGGAATGGAGTCCTCTGCATCAGAATCCTCATAGGTAGATAAAGGTATGTCCTGGTAGTCAGAAGGAACAGAGATATCGGATTCCTATTCAAAAGAATCAGAAGGAAAATCAGTTCTAGGTCTCTTTGAGGGGGAAGGCTGGCTACCACTTAAGGTAATAAGGTCTTCAGCCATTCTAATCACTTGCTCTTGAGGCATGCAAGCCTAAGAATGCGCTTTGGTCATCGGTTTCCTAGGCGTAGTGCAAACTTTAGGCCTGAGAAATTTGGTATTTTTGGCTTGAAACAAAGTCGTCGGTTTAATATGAAAATCTAATGAACCAAAAGGTGGTGTTGGTGCTTAATAAAAACAAACTATGTACCAAAAAAATAAGCACTTGGGCGAGATGTACTCCATAACAGTAAATCACACAAAATCGTCTTGAGCGTTAATTTTGAATCTTGTGCAATGCAAAGCTCAAGATTCAAAGTTACCGCTCGAGACTATTTTAACTAATTATCTAAAAGGACCATCTATTTAAACTGGTATTTTGTGTGATTCACTGTTCTGATAAAGTCAACTGTGGACTGACAAAAGCGCTAACTTTTTGAATAAATTGCTGATATAAAACTTTTCATTCTACTGGTGGAGAACTATTTTCTTTTTCACTTATTTCTGGAGTACATCTCACCCAGGTGCTTATTTTTTTGGTTCATATTAATATGAAGAACGGTAGGCTTGAATACATCCTCAGAAGCTGGTGCCTGCACAGCGGCTCCAGACCCATCCAAGGTAGAGACAGCCACAGGTTCCATGGTCGAAGAAGCATCTCGCGGCATACCAGACTCCGAATGGGTCTCAGTAGAGGCCTGCGAATCTGAAGCGGTTATCAGGGGCTGCGAAAGCGCCTCACTGCATACCGGCGGACTGGCGACTAGCTTAACTGAAGCATCATCTGCAGTTTAGGACCTATGCGGTCTGTGTCTGTCTTTATTCTTACGTTTTTTCGGAAGATCGGTAGTCACATGGCTTAATGAAGCCATTTCAGAGTACAGAGATCGAGAGCAAAAAATTTTAGCTACAAAAATTGCCTGACAACGAATAGTTCGGGCATTGAACAAGGCACAAAACCGCCAGCGAGGGATGTCGTGGTCTGGGCCTAAACAGGTGACGCAGTAAGAATGAAAATCTCTATGAGGTATTTGCTTTCCACAGGCAAGACAACTATTAATTTCTGACATCGGTTAGAGCAAGAAAAAAAAAATCGCCAACGAGGTACTTATCTTTTAGAAGACTTCAGGTCTGAAACTCGAAAACGAAAATTTCAGGAGTTGGCCGACCGGCACTTGTGAACTGCTTCTGCTTCAGGCACCACACGGCAAGAAAGACTGATGTAATGGCATTGGCTGCATGTTTTATACCCCTGACGACCTGACGTCAGGGAAGAAGCGACAGCATCAGACGCAGAAATCCCAAGACTCTGGTATTCAGGCCGGCTGAGGGCTACCTGCAGGCAGATAACCCAAATGTGATGACTGCAACAGTGAAACACGAAGAACATCTGTCCTGCTACCACCTGCTCTGGCATCAATAGGAGAAAGTATAGCTGTGTAAAAATCTTAACCACAATGGTAGACTTCTTTCCCTTCATTGTTGCAGTATTCTTGACGATTGGGATTCCCTGCCTAGGGCAGCCAGACGTCCGGCCAGTATACCAAAGACTTGGGTTGCTTTAAGGAACATCGTACATCACACACATGGCTCCTTGCATAGCGTAGGGCATAAAGGTGATGTCCAGACTTACCATCCTCAGAAGCCCCAGTAGGAATGCCAATCCAGTACGTGCAGAACAGAAATGTAACAGGAGGAGGAGGCGGGAGGCAGTGAATAATGTAACAGTGAAGGGAAGGACATCTACTGTTATGTTAGGATTTTACAGAACTGTACTATATCCTTCCATATCACTGTTGCAGTATTCTTTACATTTGGGAGAGTGCCAAAGCTCAAGAAGGAACTTGGGAGGAGGAAGAAAGTACAGTTGTGTACACTTACCATAAATGTAGATGTTCGAGTGTATTCACTGTTTCAGTCATTACATTTGGGTTATCTGCTTGCAGGAAGCCCTCAGTTGGACTGATTAACAAAGTCTTGGGTCCTGCATCGGTTGCTGTCCCTTCTTCCATGACATCAGGGGTATAAAACATGCAGCAGACACCATTACATCCGTTTTTCTTGCCCCAGATGTCAGGTTCCCCCCTAATGGTAAGCAATTAAATACACAAGTACAAAGATATACCTCCAACAAAAAAGCAAATAGACCAAAAAGGCTTTTAAGCATAGTAAAGGAAAGTAGAGATATAGCCAAAAAAAGTTAGGAGGCTGGAGGGAGAGTAACCAGGACTGCAACAGTGAATACACTCGAACATCTACATTTATGGTAAGTGTACATAACTGTACTATGTTCTTCGTGTTTCACTGTTGCAGTCATTACATTTGGTAGATTCCCAAAGCTATGGGTGGGAGGAGGAATTTAGATAGCATTAGGGCCAGCTATAAGGCCCTGCAAGACTGCAGTGGCAAAGCCAGCTCTGGATTTAGAGAAAATTGGCAAATGATAATGCTTGGTGAAAGTATGTACAGAACTCCAGGTAGCAGCTTCTAGGATGTCCCTGGTGGGGACGCCACTGAGAAAGGCTGTAGAAGTAGATGCAGCCCTGGTGGAGTTAAGTCTGATCCCTGGGGGGGTAGGTTTTCCATGGTGCTTATAGTAGAAATGAATGCAATGGCTTATCCATTTAGAAATGGTTTGCTTTGAAATAGCCTTACCCTCTGCCCCTGCAGCAAATGCCACCAGCAGTTGTTCAGATTTGAGGTTTAGTCCTGTGCAAGTAGAATCTAAGTTGTCTGTGCACATCTAAGGAATGCAGTACCCATTTCCCTTTATTCTGTGGATTGGGAAAGAAGGTTGGCAAATGAATTGACTGATTAAGAGCCACACTGGATACCACCTTGGGCATGAAGGATGGATTGGTTCTGAGGGACACCCTGTCCGCAGAAAGATGATTAAAGGCTCCATTGCCATAAGGGCCTGTAATTCAGATACCCTTCTAGCTGAAGTGATTGCTAAAAGGAAAGCTGTTTTCCAAGAAAGAAATTTTAAGTCTGCAGTAGCAGCTGGCTCAAAAGGAGGTAGAGTGAGTTTCTCCAAGACAAAGTTAAGGTCCCAGGCTGGGGTTGGAGCTCTCCTGGGTGGTCTCAAATTTTTGGCCCCCTTGAGGAACTGCTTGAGCAGTGGATGAGAGAAGAGGGGAGGTTCTGTGTTATAATGATCTGAAATGGCGGAGGCATGGATTTTAATGGAGGAAAAAGACAGGCCCTTGTGAAGCATCTCAGTTAAGTATTGTAAAATCTGAGGTAAATTGGGCGCTGCTGTGCTCATCCCTTGAGATTGTTTCCAGGCACAGAATCTTTGCCATTTTTCAGCATAAGATTTTCTAGTACTAGGCCTCATTGCCTCTAAAATGATATCCATCACAGGTTTGCTGAGGGATGGTAAAGGAGAGATTAAGTAATTAGCCAGGCTGCAAGGTTCAGTGTTAGAAGCTGGGGGTGCAGAATCTGGTTCTCCTGCTGAGACAGCAGGGAAGGGGTCTGAAGCAAGTGCCATGGAGATGACCATGACACACTACGCAGAAGGGGGTACCAGTGTTGGCGCGGCCAGTCTGGAGCAATCAAAATCATCCTTGGTTTGTCCTGTTTGATTTTTAGTAGTACTTTGGAGGGCAGAGGCAGAGGGGGGAAGGAATAGACTGATAGGTTTTTCCAGCTGAAGGACAGAACATCCACTTTCCAGGCTTGTTTGTGGGTAGTCCTTGTGCAAAATTTGTCCAATTGGTAGTTCTGGGGAGACAAACAAATCTATATCTGAGCTCCCCCATTTGCATGTCAACATGTTGAAAGTCCTTGGCTCCAGTTTCCACTCGTATGGGTCCATGAGGTTTCTGCTTAGTCCGTCTGCCAATGTATTTAATTTTCCTGGCAGGAATTGAGCTTGTAGGTGCACTTGGTAGCTCAAGGCTATGTTCCACAATGCCATGGCTAGTCTGCAAAGGGGGTAGGAATGTGTACCCCCTTGCTTGTTTATGTACCACATAACAGTGGTGTTGTCCGTCTTTACCATTAGTTGTCCTGGAAGAATGGGGTCCTTGAAGGCTGTCAGAGTATTCTGTACAGCTAACATTTCTTTTTGATTGATATGCAGGTGCATTTGACTTGGGTTCCATTTGCCATGAATGCACTTCCCTGCCACATGAATCCTCCATGCATAGTCTGATGTGTCTGTTGGGGTTTAGGCTGTAGGGGGTAGTGTAAAAGGTAGTCCCTTGTTTTGGTGGCAGGCCTCTGCCCACCAAAGGAACTCTAGGCGTAGACAAGGTATAATAAGAGTCATTGTTTCTAGGTCCTGAGAATGTTGACACCATAGGCTTTTTAGATACCACTGTAGTTTCCTCATATGCAGTCTTGCATATGGAATTAGAAGAATGAAGGGGGCCATGAACCCCAAGGCCTGCAGTATTTGCCTTGCAGACAGCAGGGTTTTTGTGGCCACTTGTTTGAAGTAGGTTGTCAAATGAATTTATTTCTCTGGCGTGAGGTAAGCTATCTGGGAAATTGTATTCAAGCTTGCTCCCAGGAACATAATTTGTTGAAATGTACCAGTTGCGATTTCTTTTCGTTTATGGTGTACCCCAGACAAGTTAGAACCCTTTGTACAAAGGCCAGATGATTCAAAAGTACGTCCTGGCTTTCTGCCTGAATTAGACAATCGTCCAGGTATGGGTATATTTGAATATTTCTTTGGCTGCAAAATGCAATAACTGGAGCTAGGCACTTTGTGAATACCCTGGGCGCAGTAGATAAGCCAAAGAGCAGTGCATAGAACTGATAGTGCGTGTAGCCTGCTTTGAAGTGTAGGTATCTTCTCCAAGATTCCCCGATTGGGATGTGCATGTATGCTTCTTTTAAATTAAGTGTTGCCAACTAGGCATATTTGCCTAGCACAGGAAGTAATTGAAGAGTCAGCATCTTGAATTTTGGAATCTCCTAAAAGGTGTTTAGAGTAGAGAGGTCCAGGATAGGATGCCATGAATTGGCTTTTCTGGGTACCAGGAAAAGTCTCGAGTAGAAACCTCTCCCTTTTCTTCTTCTGGTACCAGATAATTAGCCCTCATGCTTGAGAGAGAAAGTACTTGTTTTTGGGCCTCTGCCCACTGATTTGGGGGTAGGTCTGGCCACCCGCTTGGTGTTGGCAATGTGTGGAAGTGAAATCTGTATCCCTGGGACATTATATTTAAAACCCATTTGTCCTGGGTAATGAGTTCCCAATTCTTTGCATGAAGAGCAATCTTTCCCCCCAAAGGGGCAGTCAGTTATAAGTGCTTGGAAATTTTAAAAGGACTAATAAACAAACGAATCACAGCAGCTAAGGAGTCTCAAGTTAAACGAAAAGATAAATGATGTGAAATACAAACTTCAGACTCTCCACGTTTGAAAAATAAAGTATAACTATTTATTGAAGACTGTGGTAAGCGCTTTCGCGTATCTCCAGATATGCTTCTTCAGACCATATACAGCATAATGAATTCAGAGATTATATAGCAAAAGCAAACTCATCGTTCAATCAATTAATCAATTATACAATTATGCAATTAAGCTTAAACTCATTAAAATATGTAATGACATTAAAAACAGGCTTTAAGCTACTATTAATATAGTTTTAACAAAACATTAAAAAGCACACTAAGCTAACTGTTTATTCATCGGTATTCTACGCTCATTAATAATTAAATGTTTAAAACAGACTACACTCAATGTGGCATATCTCATATGCAAAATTCTAAAAATAACAGAACTTAACATGAAAACTGTAAAAAAGAATATTACAATATATGTGTCCTGGTTTATAAAGTTCTGATAGAAAAGTGTGACTGCCAAAGTAGTTTCTATTATATTAATACAATGTGCAAATATAAGAATGTATAAATATAAACATATAATTAATGAATTTTAAAATATGAATTATGTATAGCAATGACTAATTTCATAGATAAAAGCATAACATATATATAAATATAAATAAAAAAAGAGGAGATAAAGCACAAACCACCCAAAGGATAAACGCGCCTGCTCGGAACAATTCAGACAAAAATCACAATAATAATTTTCATGCAGGTGCGAAATGGCAAGAGGTTCGTTGTTATATATCCTTAAACAGTCCAAGTTGAACAGATTTACGACTTGCAGTTCTCAAAGATAAAAGCAACCGAAGTAATTCAGCAAAAAAATTTTATTTGTGCACAGTGAGCGCTTTCACCCGAAGGCTTTTTCAAACTATTACAGCAGCCATTGTTCATTTTATGTTTAAATAAAGCAATAAAAGCACACAATTGGTCAGCACAACGTCACCTAATTTACGTACATAATTAATTAATTAAACAGCGCGTTTTATAGCGCTTCATCTAAAATCACTACTAAAAACAGTATATAAACAATATATAAACCTAGGGTCACGCATCAATAGCGTACGTGAATACAAGTCATAAATATGCTTATACAATCCACTCACCCTTATTTACATCAGAAAACGGGAGATGCCAAATCTAATATGTATACAAAATATAAACACCCTATTCTTAACTAGCATCCCTGCGTGCAAGTCATACTATAAAATTCCTTAAAACTATTTAAACAGATGGATACATATCATAAAACTAATGAACCATGAATAAAAACGAATATGTATAAACGTGGGTACAGGTGAAATCTATCTATAGCAATGATCATATGTATGGGAGAACACAAAGGACAAAGGAGGACTATAAGAACTAAGGACCTAAAGGTTGACCTAAATCTACACTAATAGACACATCAGATAAAAATCCGATGAAAAATCATAAAGGACCTATAGATCTAAGGGTTACAGGTAAGACCTAAACCTCTAAACATGACAGGGAAAGGGGAACAAACAAAACAAAAAGTGTACAAGCTGATATGATATGGATGTTATCTATGCATAAACATATGTGTGTTAAAAAACTACCTAACATCATGAACTTAATTCTGATGTTAATAAAGGCAGGAATCTATAACTGGAGAGGTGGAATCATTCAAGGCTTCAACAACCTTTTCTTACGTAGGATGGGGTTTAACTGCACCCTGTCATTCAAACCTGGGTACCTGTCAGATCTCATCCTGATAATCCATTTCAGCTCACATTCCAGTAAGTAGTTATCAATGTCACCCCCTCTAACACTAGGTTCTACTCTCTGTATCACACAAAAACTGAAGTAGTGGTCTGGTCCAGTATTTCTAATATGCTTCGCTAAGGCATTATTCATAGAACCTAGGCGTATATGGTAAACATGATCTCTTACTCGTTCTCTCAATTGTCTCGAAGTTTTCCCTATATAGAAAACGTCACAACAAATACATGTAGCTAAATAGACAACATACATGCTCTTACAACATGTTCTTGTCTTAAAATTATATTCAAACCGTGTAACAGGGTGGGTGAACCCCATACTAGTGTCTATAAATCTACACTGATTGCACTCATTACAGGGGCGTGTGTTAAAAATTTCCCCTGAGACATTCATATCATGTAGGAATGATCTATGACATAACTTACGTTTAAGGTTTGGTTTATTTTTATAGACAAAATTGGGATCTGACCCTATTACTGTATCAATATCTTGATCTAATTTAAAAATATCCCAATATTTAACCATTATTTCCTTTATCTCCTTAACGTCCCTTGTAAAATACAAGGGAAATCTAATATCATTCCTTTCCTCTTTTCCCTCATTATGAGCCACATCTGCCCAATCAGAAAAGTATGGACGTGCTGTACTATTCCTCAGGTCCTGGACTACTTTAATCTTCCTATCTAAATCTGACTCACAATAGCCTCTTTCCAAAAACCTACTTGTTAAATTCTCAATCTCTTTTGTATAGCCTGAGGCTGTGGGGTTGAGCCTTGAGGCTCTCATCATCTGCCCCTTCATAATGTTGTCGAAAACAAACCTCGGATGCATGCTACTTCGATGCAGTAGCGTATTCCTAAAACACTGTTTTCTATGGATACTGGTATTCAATATTCCATTCTGCAGCCTATACAAGCTAACATCTAAATAGGAAATATATTCCTCAGAATAATTGAGTGTAAATTTGAGAAAACTAGTCATAGCATTCATCTCTCTAACAAAGGCAAGTAGGGACTCTTCAGACCCCTTCCAAATAAAGAAGAGGTCATCAACAAACCTCCGATAAAAAACATTATTCCTAAAAAATGCATTCGGCAGAAGGAGCTCATTCTCCCAATCAGCCATTACTAGGTTGGCATAGCTATTGGCACAAGAAGTGCCCATAGCTACGCCATCCCTCTGAATGTAAACCTCTTTACCATATATAAAAACATTGTTCTGGAGGATTATTTCCAAAAAGAATGCAACCAAATCTATAGTTCTAACATCAAAATCTGTCCTAGTATTCAAATACCTTTGCATTCTAAAAATGCCTTCCTCATTAGGTATTACTGTAAATAGGCTAACAACATCCAACGTGACTAAAATGAAATGTTGGTGAGTGTCCAGTCCTTTAACATACTCATATAAATCCAGAAGGAACTGTTTACTATCTCTCAGAGTAAATTGATTTTCATCTACTACCGGTCTTAAGTAGTGTTCAAGGAAAATAGAGAAGGGTTCAGTTACCCAACCTTGACTTGCCACAATAGGTCGCATAGGTGGCTTCTCTAATGATTTGTGGACTTTCGGCAAGCCTTGAATTATAGGAATCAATGGTTTATTAACTTTTAAAAACCCAAACAATGTTTTTGATATTAAACCACTTTTAAGCAGGTCATCCAGGGCATCATAGATCTGAAAAACTTTAACCTCTACATCTTCCATTCTTATTTTCTGATAAAAATTCCCATCACTAAGTAGCTCCTCCATGTTCTTGTCATAATCTAACCTGTTCATTATCACTACTGGTCCTCCCTTGTCTGATGGTCTGATGGCCAAGGAATAATCATCACACAATGTCCTCAACGCTTGCCTTTGCAAGAACGTAAGGTTCTGTTTAGATTTATAAGTCCTATTACGTTTCCTATCATTATAAAACTCATGCAATTCATTCTCAACTAATTTTGAGTAGGTATCTAAAAGTGGGTGTAATACAGGTGTATATACACTATTAGGACAAAACAATTCCCTTTCTCCCACTAATAAATCATTATCATAACTTCCAAACTCCAATCTTAATTGCACCTTTCTGATAAATAACTTAACATCTATGATTGAATCTGTGACATCACTGTCACATGTTGGAATAAAACTGAGCCCTTTATTCAGGACTTCTTCCTCGTATTTACTTAATGCCCTACTAGACAGATTTATTACTAACGATTCTGAACTCTCTCCCACATTTTCTTTAACGTGTGTCCTGCTGGTTCTTCTCCTGAACCTTTTCGTTTGTACCTGCCCCTGCTCCGAGACCGCTGTCTCCCTGCGAACCGAGAGGCAGAGATCGGGAAAGGGGCTTGTTGTATAGTACCATAATTACCTCCATTTGTTTCGGGTAAATTGTTACCTATGACCTTCTTTCTAACAGAATCTCCCTCAATAGTAGGGTGTGTGTCATTTACTACATTAAGATTAATTGCCCCCTGTATAGATGTCCTAGTTACTTCTACAACATTATCAGTTTTTTCCTCTGTTCTCCCATTGTCACCACTAGCTGTAACACACAATCCTTCATTCAATCCCCTCCCTTCATTCATTCCCGGTCTAACGGATATAGAACAAGCCTCCGTCGACAACTGTGAATCAATAGCAGGTCTTACTACGGAACTTCTATTATTACCTCTAAATTTATGCATTTCATTCACATCACAATTAGGAACAGAGTTATTGACACTATTAAAACGCGGCCATGTGAAGACATGGCCGTTTTTAAAATCCTTAATGTCTCTAAACAATTTGTTCCTTTTCTGTTCCAAAAGTCTCTTCTCAAAAATGTGAACATTGTCCATTAACCTGTCAAGTCTCTTCTCAACCTTAATTGTCGCAAACTTGGACATAATTACATTGAACTGTTCATTAACTTTGATACGGAGGGCTTCCTCCTCAGACATATGAAAGTCATTTAATAGTCTCATGTAATCATAGCTTAATTTTAAATTTAATTGTTGCCATTTCATAAGTAATTCCGGTTCTGAATTACCTGAAGTAGGCATCTTCAAGACACGGAGACCTCGTGGGACGACTTCTTTAACTATACAAGCTTCGAAATGCTGCCGTTGCAGCTGCAGTCTCTTCAACTTAAGAAAATCTAACTCAAACTGGTATAGCAACATAGATAATCCCGCATCTTCGATAGTCTCTTCCTCATTCGAGTCAGACGCTAAATCTGGTTCATAACACAACAGAAGATTCTCTCGCCCAGACACAGAGTCGAGGAAACGCGTGGTCTTCCGGTTCAACGCCCCATTTTCATCCGGTCTATACGGCAACTCGATATTACTATCTCTCACACTCTCAGCCATCTCCCTCGGGTGGTACTCAGTAACAGCGTAAAAACAAGATAAAGCACAAACCACCCAAAGGATAAACGCTCCTGCTCGGAACAATTCAGACAAAATCACAATAATAATTTTCATGCAGGTGCGAAATGGCAAGAGGTTCGTTGTTATATATCCTTAAACAGTCCAAGTTGAACAGATTTACGACTTGCAGTTCTCAAAGATAAAAGCAACCGAAGTAATTCAGCAAAAAATTTTATTTGTGCACAGTGAGCGCTTTCACCCGAAGGCTTTTTCAAACTATTACAGCAGCCATTGTTCATTTTATGTTTAAATAAAGCAATAAAAGCACACAATTGGTCAGCACAACTTCACCTAATTTACATACATAATTAATTAAACAGCGCGTTTTATAGCGCTTAATCTAAAATCACTACTAAAAACAGTATATAAACAATATATAAACCTAGGGTCACGCATCAATAGCGTACGTGAATACAAGTCATAAATATGCTTATACAATCCACTCACCATTATTTACATCAGAAAACGGGAGATGCCAAATCTAATATGTATACAAAATTTAAACACCCTATTCTTAACTAGCATCCCTGCGTGCAAGTCATACTATAAAATTCCTTAAAACTATTTAAACCTGTAAACATTGTAATTATTGTAAATATATAACCAAGGTACAGGACTTTGTACATCCAGAATTACCTTTTGTATTTAAACCAAGATTTAGAGCTACTTGTAACACCTCTGGCTTAATATATTTAGCTACCTGTGAACATTGTTCAGCCTTTTATATAGGCCTTACTAAAAGGAAATTAAAAAATAGAATTTACAATCATCAGTACGATATCAAAAATAAAAATGAATTCAATGCTCTTGCAAAGCACATTTTAGTTAATCCAACACATTCTTTTGTGTTCAGAGTTCTACAGATAGTGGAACGTAATGCCAGAGGGGGTGACTATATAAATTTAATAGAACTAAATGAATTGAAATGGATCTTCAGACTAAAAGGTCATCATTCTCCAGGTTTAAATAATTATGTTACTATAAGGTCTTTTCTCAATACACGTAGATAGTTACTTATGGTTATTATCCTTAATAACATTAGCCTGCCTCTGTTTTGTAATTCCCTATAAAATATAAAATCCATGTATATAAGTTCTGTCAATTATTTTTTAATGAGCCTTTTGCACAGAACAGTCATTTTTATAAGGTTAATCATGTTGTTTAGTTTAATATGTCTACTTTTTTAGATTTATAATAATTTAAATTAAATTTATACATAAGCATATATACTTGACACATCTTTGTATATATGCACTCAAGGCTTATTCCAACCAAGGTTTTTAAAGTTTTTTTGTTTATATTTATAGTTATATATATAAGTTATGCTTTTATCTATGAAATTAGTCATTGCTATACATAATTCATATTTTAAAATTCATTAATTATATATTTATATTTATACATTCTTATATTTGCACATTGTATTAATATAATAGAAACCACTTTGGCAGTCACACTTTTCTATCAGAACTTTATAAACCAGGACACATATATTGTAATATTCTTTTTCACAGTTTTCATGTTAAGTTCTGTTATTTTTAGAATTTTGCATATGAGATATGCCACATTGAGTGTAGTCTGTTTTAAACATTTAATTATTAATGAGCGTATAATACTGATGAATAAACAGTTAGCTTAGATAGTGTGCTTTTTAATGTTTTGTTAAAACTATATTAATAGTAGCTTAAAGCCTGTTTTTAATGTCATTACATATTTTAATGAGTTTAAGCTTAATTGCATAATTGTATAATTGATTGATTAATTGACTGAATGATGAGTTTGCTTTTGCTATATAATCTCTGAATTCATTATGCTGTATATAGTCTGAAGAAGCGTATCTGGAGATACGCGAAAGCGCTTACCACAGTCTTCAATAAATCGTTATACTTTATTTTTCAAACGTGGAGAGTCTGAAGTTTGTATTTCACATCACAAAATTTTAAAAGGATGTCATTGAGACAGTTTATGATAGGGGGGAGTCTTATTATTCCCAGATTTGGAAGTGGAGGCCCCCACTGCTTAGTTCTGTGTGTCCCCTGGGACTGAAACCTGGGGGTTTTGCTGTGTCTGGGTTTGGCTTGAGAAGACCTGGAGGAGGCTGGAAAGGACTAATTCTTAGAGGGCCAGTGCCTACTAAATCTAGGAGGCTGAACTTGTAAAAAATCTTTGCATAGATTTAGCTTTATCTTCCATCGTTTTAAGAACTTCCTCAGCCTTGTTGTCAAACAGACGGTCCTGATTTAGAGAATTAAACAATTTAGCTTTAACATGATCTGGCAAAGATTGCTCCTTAAGCCAAGCATGCTTTCTGAGCACAGACCTAGCAACAGCAGCCCTGCAAGAGGCCTCTAATGAATCAAAACCACATTGCAAAGAATGTTTTCCAACTTGTTCAACAGAATGCATTAAATCCTGTAATTCTTTATTTTCCACACAGTCAGGAATCAACATCATTTTCTGTTTAAGCAGTCCAATAACATGTTGCTGATAGTTTAATATATGAAACTGGCAGTTTAAAGCCCTAATGGCCAAGGTTGCAGAAGTGTAAACCTTCTTACCCCATCTATCCAGCGCCCTGGAGTCTCTATAAGAAGGGGTAGGATTTTTACCAGTAGAAGCCTTAATGCCCTTCGGCCCCTGTGAACAGTCTCTGGATCTGCAATATGATTTTTAAAAAGGAACTTGTGGGACTCCAGGACCCTGTAGTATCTGTCAGGTTTTTTGGGAGCAGGAGGCAGGGAATCAGAGGCCAAACTAGATTCCGAAAAAGCATCAACAATGTATAGTACAGGAGGAATAGCTAAAGGCCTATGCAGAGGTAGAGAAGGAAATCCCTAAGCCTCTTTTTTTGAATCAGAAAAATCCTGGCTTTCCCAGTGGAAATGCTCCCTTAGAATATGTTAAGGTTTCCCCAAAAGAAAAATCCGCAGGAGGGGAAGCAGAGAGAATGGAGTCCTCTGCATCACAATCTTCATAAATAGATAAGGGCAAATCCAGATCATCAGAAGAATCAGAAAAAACAGAATCCTGATCAGAAGATTCATAATCAACTTCAGTCCTAGGCCTCTTGGGGGGGGGGGGTTGGCTACCCCTGATTAGAGTTATTAGATCTTCAGCCATTCTTATCATTTGTTTTTTAGGCATACAGGCCTGAGCATGTGGCCTGCGTGTCGTTTTTTTAGGCATGGATCTAGATTTAGGCCTAAGTAAAGGAGGCGTCAATTTAATATGCAAGTCCGTAGACCTGAATACATCCTCAGAAGCCGGTGCCTGCACAGCGGCTTTGGACACATCCAAGGTAGAGGCATCCGCAGGTTCCATAGTTGAAGCATCTCGCAGCATACTGGACTTCGAATGGGTCTCAGTAGAGGCCTATGAATCAGAAGTAGCAGGTATCAGGGGCTGCGAAAGCGCCTCACTGAGTACTGGCAAACTGGCGACTGGCTTAGCAGAAGCGTCGTCGGCAGTTTTGGACCTCGGCGGCCTGTCTCCGTCTTTTTCTTGCGTTTTTTCAGAATCCCGGTAGTCGGATGGCTAACAGACATTTCTGGATAATTAAACCAAGAACCGAAATATTTAGAGGTGAAAATATACCGACGGCGGATAGTGCACTGATTAAATAAAGCACAAAACCGAGAGCAAGGTACGTCATGGTCAGGGCCTAAGCAAGGAATACAGTACGAATGAAAATCTTTATGAGGCATTTGCTTTCCACAAGTAATGCAATTATTAACTTTTACTGACATCGGTAAGGAGCAAGAAAATGTTTCCCCAACGGGGTACTTAGCTTTAGTTGAAGACATCGGTTCTGAAACTCAAAAACGAAAATTTCAGGAGTCAGCCAACCGGCACTTGCGAACTGCTTCTGCTTCGGGCACCGCACGGCAAGAAAGACTGATGTAATGGCATTGGCTGCATGTTTTACACCCCTGACGTCATGGAAGAAGGGAAAGTAACCGACACAGGACCCAAGACTTTGTTAATCAGGCCGACTGAGGGCCACCTGCAAGCAGATAACCCAAATGTAATGACTGCAACAGTGAAACACGAAGAACATCCACAGCTCTAGTAGAATGCTGAGCCTTTACAGAATAATGAAGGCCCTTACCATGAAAATAATAAAATGAAATCGCTTTTGAAATCCAAGAAATAGTCTGCTTGGATACAGCTAATCCCAAGGATCTGGGATGAAAGGAAAAGTACAGTTTTGTACCTACCATAAATGTAGATGTTAGAGTGCTCATACAGCTTCAGTCATTACAGATGGGTTATCCTGCCGTCAGGCGGGTCCTCGGTCGGCTGAATTCTAAAGTCTAGGTCCGGCATCGGTCGCCGTCACTTCTTCCCTGACGTCAGTGCGGCAGGGGTATAAAAGAGGCAGCCGACGCCATTTTCTTCAGTTTTTCTTGCCTCAGATGTCAGGTGCCCCCAGAAGGAAGGCAAAACAAAGTTATGCAAACATGTAATACAGAATAATCAAAAAAACAGTAGTTGCAAGCAAATACACCATAAGAGAAAACCCCAAATAGGTTGTATGATAAGGTGTTTGTCATAAGGCTTGTCCTAAGAGGGGACGGAGGGGGGGTAACCTGGACTGGAGCTGTACGAGCACTCGAACATCTACATTTATGGTAGGTACAAAACTGTACTATGTTCATCGTGCATACAGCTGCAGTCATTACAGATGGGAAGAATCCCAAAGCTAAGTAGGGGTGGCAGGCACCAAGTGGAACTAGGAGGAGCGAGGATGCCCTGCAAAACTGCTGTGGCAAAACCCGCTCTAGATTTAGAGAATAGTGGGAGGTGATAGTGCTTGGAGAAAGTGTGCACTGAACTCCAGGTGGCTGCTTTCAAAATGTCCTTGGTAGGGACCCCACTGAGGAAGGCTGCAGAGGTAGCTGTGGCTCTGGTGGAGTGGGACCTGATGCAAGCAGGCACAGTTTTTCCATGAAATGAGTAACAAAAGCGTATGCAGTGGGCTATCCATTTTGAAATTGTCTGTTTGGAAATAGCCTTTCCTTGAGCACCTGCAGCATAGGACACAAAGAGTTGCTCAGATTTCCTGAATGGCTTTGTCCTGTCCAAATAGTAACGAAGTTGCCTGTGAATGTCCAAGGAATGTAGTAGCCTTTCCCCTTTGTTTTGTGGATTAAGATAAAAGGTAGGTAAGTGGATAGTCTGATTCAAAGCTACACTGGATACTACCTTTGGCATAAAGGTAGGGTTGGTTCGTAAGGAAACTCTGTCCTGATGGAAAATGATGAATGGTTGCACAGCCATGAGGGCCTGCAGCTCCGAAACCCTGCGTGCTGAGGTGATAGCCAGAAGAAAGGCTGTTTTCCATGACAAGTACTGTAGCTCTGTTGAAGTTGGCTCGAAGGGAGGGAGGGTCAGCTTTTCCAATACAAAGTAGAGGTCCCAAGCAGGGACTGGTAGTTTCCTTGGGGGTTTTATGTTCTTTGCCCCTCTGAGGAACTGCCTTAAGAGAGGATGAGAGAATAAAGGAGGATCTGTGTTGTATTGTGCAGAAATGGCTGAAGCGTGGATCTTGATGGAGGAGAAGGAAAGTCCATTGTTTAACATCTCAGCTAGGTACTGTAAAATTTGAGGTATATTTATTACCCAAGGATTATGTCCCTTCTTTTGATTCCAGGCACACAATTGTTTCCATTTGGCGGAGTAGGCCTTTCTAGTAGAAGGTCTTCTGACCTCCAAGATGACATCCTGCATCTCCTTGGAGAGGAGAATCTGTTGGGAAATCAAGGAATTCTCCATGCAGCTAGATTTAGGGTTTTGAGTTGGCTGTGAAGGGTTTTGTAGTTGTGCTGGGACAACAGTAGAGGGACTAGAGGTAGGATCCATGGTGGGGAATGTGTCGGGCTCTTCAGGAGCCGATACCAGTGTTGTCTTGGCCAATTTGGAGCAATGAGAATCATTTTCGGCCTCTCTGCTCTGGCTTTTAATAGAACTTTGGGCAGCAGAGGAAGAGGCGGGAAGGCATAGACTGTCAGTGTTGCCCAATTGAAGGAAAGTGCGTCCACTTTCCAGGCCTGTGGATGATAGGTCCTTGAACAAAATTTTTTCAACTGGCAATTTCTGTGGGTAGCAAAGAGATCTATGTCAGGCTGTCCCCATGCCTGAGTTATCTTTGTGAAAACTTGAGGATGCAATTTCCATTCGTGTGGATCTGTCATATTTCTGCTTAGGTTGTCTGCCAGTGTGTTGTCCTTCCCTGGCAGGAATTGTGCCTGTAGTTGAATTTGCAATTCCAGTGCTGTGTTCCATAGGATCATGGCTTGCCTGCACAGGGGGTATGAATGAGTTCCCCCCTGTTTGTTTATGTACCACATCATTGTGGTGTTGTCTGTCCTTATCAATGGCTGGCCTGGATGCAGTAGGTCTTTGAAGGTCATAACAGCATTTTGCACGGCTAGCATTTCCTTTTGGTTGATGTGAAGGTGCTTCTCTTTTCGGGTCCATTTTCCCTGAATGCACTGATCTGTCATGTGTGCTCCCCAGGCATAGTCTGAGGCGTCTGTTGTGATGATTTGAGTTGCTTGAGGTACACAGAAAGGAAGACCTGTGTTTTTTTGGCAAGCTTGAGCCCACCACAAAAATTCCTTTTGAAGGCATGGAATGAGTGGAATAATTGCTTCCAAGCTGTGGCTGTGTTGAGACCATAGGTTTTTTAGGTACCATTGAAGTTTCCTCATATGCAGCTTTGCACATGGGATTAGTAGGATGCAAGATGCCATGAATCCCAGAGCCTGCAGGACTTTCCTTGCAGTTAGCCTGGAGAAAGTTGTCATTTTTCTTTAGTATTGAGACAGCTGCCCTTGTTTGTCTGGCGTGACGTAGGCCATCTTGGTGGTAGTATTCAAGCTGGCACCCAGGAAAATTATTCGTTGAGAGGGTATTAGTTTTGATTTCTTTTTGTTGACTGTGAATCCCAGGAAGTTCAACAGTTTTATTACAAACGCCAGGTGTTGCAGTAGTATGTCCTTGCTGTCCGCTTGGATCAGGCAGTCATCCAGATATGGGTAGATTTGTATCCCTTGCAGTCTGCAGAAGGCGATTACTGATGCCAGGCATTTCGTAAACACTCTGGGCGCAGTAGATAAGCCAAAGGGCAATGCAGAGAATTGGTAATGGGTTGAACCTGCAAGAAATCTGAGGTATCTTCTGCAATCTTGTCTGATAGGGACATGCAGGTATGCCTCCTTGAGGTCCAATGTTACCAGCCAAGACTCCTTGCCCAGCATGGGAAGAAGCTGCTGTAATGTGAGCATCTTGAATTTTGGCACCTGTAGATATGTGTTTAGGATGGATAGGTCTAAGATAGGTCTCCAATCTTTGTCCTTCCTTGGTACCAGGAATAGTCTGGAATAAAACCCTTGACCTTGGTTCTTTTGCAGGTACCTCTTGAATTGCTTTCATGTCCATGAGAGCTGAAATTTGTTTTTGTGCCTCTGACCTTTGATTTTGTGGCAGATTTGGCATGCCTCTCATTTTTGGAAGGGTGTGAAAGTGGAACCTGTAGCCTCTGTCTATAATGTCCAGAATCCATTTGTCTTTTGTAACAATATGCCAATTTTTGAGAATAATGTCAGTTTTCCACCCAAAGGTGCTGCCATTAAAGCTTTGCTTGGCAAGAGTGTGTGTGTGTGTGTGGGGGGGTCATTGTGTCTGTTTTCTAAAAGACTGTGATCTATCTTCTCCACCTCTTGGGGTTGGTGCTTGCCACTGTCTGGCTCTGAAAGATCCTTGAGGTTGCCCTCTACCCCTTGAACGTCTGTATCTGCCCCTTTGAGGTCTGTCCGTGGCTGGAAAGGACCAATTTTTTTGAAGGCCAGTTTCTGCTGAAACGTGGAGGTTGCACCTGCAGGAAATCTTTCACTGTTTGCATTGATTTCGCTTTTTCCTCCATTTTCTTTAGTACCTCCTCAGCTTTAACACCAAACAATACATCTTTTTGAAAAGGTGCATCTAATAATTTAGCTTTGACATGATCTGGTAAGGTTTGCTCTTTGAGCCAAGCATGCCTATGTATAACAGACCCCGTAACAGCAGCCCTACATGAGGCCTCTAAAGCATCAAAACCACACTGAAAGGTATGTTAAAACACTTGCTCTGCACCATGCAACAAATCCTGCAACTCTTAAATCTGGTTGTTCTGGTTGTGTCATCTTGCTTTTCAGATGAGATATCAAAAACTGTTGATACTTTAACATATGGAACTGACAGTTTAATGCCCTCATGGTTAAGGTGGCAGAGGTGTACACCTTTTCCCCCCACCTTTCTAAAGCTCTGGAATCTCTCTCTGAAGGTAATGGGTTTTTAGCAGTAGAGGCCTTAATTCCCTTGGGACCCTGTGAAATAGTTTCTGGTTCAGCAGTATGGCTTTTATATAGGAACTGGTGAGAATCAGGAACCCGGTAATACCTGTCTGGTTTAACAGGAGATGGAGGCAAAGAATCTGGATTAAGGCTGGCTTCTGTGTACACATCATCCAATATATCTAAAACAGGAGGGATAGCCAGGGGCCTATGCTGGGGGGGCCTATGCTGGGGGAGCAGAAGAAACTCCCTGAGCCTTTTCTTGGAATCTGAGTAATCTTGGCCTTCCCAGTGAAAGTGTTCCCCCTCAATGTATGCAGGGTTTCCCCAAAAGAGTAGTCCTCAGGGGGGGGGGGGGACCCGAGGGAATAGACTCCTCTGCATCAGAGTCCTCGAATGGAGAATAGGCATAATCCTGGTCCTCAGATAGTTCTGAGGTAATACAAGCTTGATCTGAGGAAGGGTAGTCTTCCTCTAATCTGGGCCTTTTGTCAGAGGGGGGATGAGAACCCCTGACAAGAGTAATCAAATCCTCAGCCATTTTAAGCATCTGCTTTTTAGGCATGGTGCCTTGAGAGGGGGTCTGAGGAACCTGTTTTTTGGTTTTCATGGCTGCTTTAGATTTAGTGAAGGCTTTAATAGAGAAGGAGGAAGGCCTGAAGACCCCTTGAGAAATGACAGGCCTGTCTAAATTCTGAGTTTCCCCGCCAGGAGTGGCGTCGGCATCTGTAGTAGGGATGGGGGCAGAGGAGCCTGCGACCTCGGGTACTGAAGGCACCGGTAATGTAGTGTCATCGGTACTCAGGGGCTGCGTAGGCACCTCGCTGAGTACCGGAGAACCGGTAGTCGGCATTAGCGTGGTCTCAGTAGACGGTGCGGACCTCGTATGTCGGTCCTTATCTTTGCGTCTTTTGCTCAAAACTGGAGTCGGAGTATCCAACGACATAATATAATTAAATTTTTTGCCAAAAAAGTGAAGGGCGAACTCCGCCCGACGCTTAATAGTGCGCTTGTTGAATCTAGCGCAAAAACGGCAGGCCGAGATGTCATGGACTGGTCCTAAGCAAGGTATACAGAAAGAGTGGAAATCCTTATGCGGTATTTGCTTCCCACATGAAATGCAATTATTAACTTTGTCTGACATCGGTCTGAGGCAAGAAAAGTTTCCCCAACTGGGTACTTAGCTTTCAAGAAGACTTCGGCTGAAATACTTTCGTAAATCTCAGGAGCTGGCCAACCGACACTTGCGAACTGCTTCTGCTTCGGGCACCGCGCGGCAAGAAAGACTTAAGAAAATGGCGTTGGCTGCCTCTTTTATACCCCTGCCGCACTGACGGCAGGGAAGAAGCGATGACAACCGACGCTGGACCTACACTTTGGAATTCCGCCGACCGAGGACCCGCCTGACAGCAGGATAATCCATCTGTAATGACTGCAGCTGTATGCACGATGAACATCAAAGTGCTCATCAGATTTCCTAACAGCCTTATCCAAATGAAACCATAGTTGTCTAAGCACATCTAATGTGTGCAGCACCTTCTCACTAGCAGATTGTGGAGAAGGGAAAAATGGGGACAAATTAATAGACTGATTAAGGGGCAACTCATTCACCACCTTGTCCACAAAAGTATTAGTAAGCAAGGACACCCTGTCCTAATGAAACACCAAAAAAGGAGGACAATCCATAAGGGCCTGTAGCTCAGACACCCATCTGGCAGAAATAAGGCCCAACAAAAGTACAGTCTTCCAACAGCAATGTTGCAAGGAAGCTGAAGCAGCAAGCTTAAAAGGAGCATGATTCAATTTTTCCAAAACAAAACTAAGATCCCAGGGAGGAGGCCTAATATGAAGGACTCCTTTCAGGAATTGTTTAACTTAAAATCTAGAAGCTAAAGGAGGAGATAAAGGCAGACAAGTAGAGATGGCTGATAAGTGGGCCTTAAGAGAAGAATAAGCCAACCCAGCATTGAGGAATTCACACAAAAAAAGAGAACCAAAGGAACATCTACAGAAAGTGGATCCAGGTTATGGGAGAAGCACCAAACAGAAAACTTCTTCCATTTGGATAAGTAGAATTTCCTAGTACTGGTTTCCTGACCTCCTGCAGGACCCTAAGCATATCCTCAGAAAAAAGGTGTCTATGTGAAACCAAAATCCTATCACCCACACTGTCAGTTGAAGAGGGATTCCCTTTTCTTGTGCGAGTACGTTCACCATCTGAGGAACCTTGTGATGATTACCAAGGGAGTCACCAGCAAGATTTTGGGAGCATCATGTTGAATTTTGAACAGGACTTTTGGAATGAGAGAAACATTCCCTTCTAAGAAAAAGTGAGGGCATCCACCTTCCACACCAGAGTACCTGGGACTCTGGCACAAAAAGAGAGGAAGCTGTCTGTTCAGAGGGAAGGCAAACACATTTACTTGAGGAATATCTTACTGGTGGACAATGACCAGAAACACATCACTGTGAAGCATCCATTCATGGGATTCAGTGAAGGACCTGCTCTGTGTCTGCCACGTTTTGACCTGAGGGAATGTAAAATGCCCGAAGAGTCACTTGACACTGGACAGCAAAATCTCATACTGGAAATACCACCCGGCAAAGAAAATAAGATCTTGTTCCCCATTTGTTTATATACCACATCACTGTGGTATAGTCTGCAAATACCTTGAGAGGTACTGGGGAAAAAAGAAGATGAAAAGCCTGAAGAGCCAGCAGAAGGGATCCCATCTCTGACAATGATGTGCTATGATGTGCTCCTTCTGTTGAAGATCAGACTAGACTCCCTGCACCGCACTTTTAGGGAACCAAAAGCTGCTCACAATCCCACACCTGAAGCATCTGTAATAGCTCCTGAGCGGGAACAGGAGGATAAAAAGGGAGCCCTGAATTTAACAACAACTGCTGAATCCACCAGTGAAGTTCCTTCTTGAGACAAGGTACAAGAGGAAAGTACAGTTGTGTACACTTGCCATAAATGTGTTCGAAAGTATTCACTGTTGCAGTCATCAGACTTGGGTTATCTTGCCTGCAGGTAGCCCTCAGTCGGCCTGAGTACCATATACATAGTATTTCTGCATCAGTTGCTGTTGCTCCAGGACTGATGTCAGGTCGTCAGGGGTATAAAAACAAACAGTCAACCGACACCACTACATCACTTTTTCTTGCCCCAATGTCAGGAGCACCCCAATAGGGAGCTAAGTTATGGTGGAGGAAAACACCACCAGTAAAAAGTAAATACCAATACCCCTGAAAGGGGGGGGGGGGGAGTAAAAGGCATAAAGAGATTAGCGAGAGACAAGGGGGCCGGAGGGTGGGAAACCAGGACTGCAACAGTGAACACACTCGAACATCTACATTTATGGTAAGTGTACACAACTGTACTATGTTCTTTGTGTTTCACTGTTGCAGTCATCACACTTGGGTTGATTCCCAAAGCTGAAGAATGGGCGGAGGCAGTCAAAAAGAGTTTGGGCTAGCTAGTATGCCCTTCAGGAGTGCTGTTGCAAAACCCGCCCTGGATTTGGAAAAGACAGGCAAGTGGTAATGCTTGGTGAAGGTGTGAAAAGTACTCCAGGTAGCAGCTTCCAAGATGTCCCTGGTAGGGACTCCCCTGAGGAATGCTGTAGAGGTTGAAGTTGCCCTAGTGGAATGGGTTTTGACCCCCAGAGGGGGTGGTTACCCATTGTGCTTGTAGCAGAAAAGTACAGTTGTGTACACTTACCATAAATGTAGATGTTAGAGTGTTATTCACTGTTGCAGTCATTACATTTGGGTAGAGTCCCAAAGCTATGGATGGGAGGCTGGAGCTAAACAGTGTTAGGAGCGGCTATGAGGCCCTGCAGAACTGTAGTGGCAAAGCCACCCTGGATTTAGAGTAGAGTGGCAGATGATAGTGCTTTGTAAAGGTGTGCACTGAACTCCAAGTAGCAGCGTCTAAAATGTCCTTGGTTGGTACTCCCCTGAGAAAGGCTGTTGAAGTGGCTGCAGCTCTGGTTGAATGTGGCCTAATGCCCTTGGGCACTGACTTGCCATGGTGTAAGTAGCAGAAACGAATGCAGTGGCTTATCCACTTTGAAATAGTCTGCTTTGAGATGGCCTTTCCTTGAGATCCTGCAGCAAATGCCACCAGTAATTGCTCTGTCTTTTTGAAAACTTTGGTTCTGTCCAAGTAGAATCTAAGCTGTCTTTGTATGTCCAAAGAATGCAGAAATCTCTCCCCCTTGTTCTGTGGATTTGGATAAAAAGTTGGCAGATGGATAGTTTGGTTAAGAGCCACACTGGACACCACCTTAGGCATAAATGTTGGGTTTGTCCTCAGAGAGACCCTGTCTGGATAAAAAAATGATAAAAGGTTCCACAGCCATGAGCGCCTGTAGCTCTGAAACTCGTCTTACAGAAGTTACTGCTAGGAGCAGAGCTGTTTTCCAAGATAAAAACTTTATATCAGCAGTAGCAGCTGGCTCAAAAGGAGGCAGGGTGAGTTCTTCCAAGACATAGTTGAGGTCCCATGCAGGCATTGGTGATCTCCTTGGAGGCCTTACATTTTTGGCTCCTCTGAGGTACTGCTTTAATAAAGGATGAGAAAAGATTGGTGGCTTTGTATTGTAATGAGCCAAAATGGCAGAGGCATGAATTTTAATAGATGAAAAAGATAGGCCTTTGTCCAGCATCTCAGTTAAATACTGCAAAATATGAGGAATATTTGGCATAACTGCATCAGTTCATTGTGCCTGGTTCCAAGCACAGAATCTCTTCTATTTTCCAGCATAAGATTTTCTAGTACTAGGCCTTCTGGCTTCCAAAATGACATCCATCACAGCTTTACTGAGAGGTGTGTTTTGTATGACTACATTATCTGCCATGCTGCCATGTTTAAAGTCCTGAGTTGGCTGTGCAGGATCTGATTGTTTTGCTGGGACAGTAGATGAGGTATTTGAGGTAAGGTCCAAGTTGGGCATTGAGACAAGTTCCTTAGTATTGGATACCAGTACTGGCAGGGCCAGTCTGGGGCAATTAGTATCATCTTTGGCTTCTCCTGTCTGGCCTTTAGGAGTACCTTGGGAAGGAGAGACAGTGGGGGAAAGGCATATACTGATAGGTTTTTCCAGCTGAAAGATAGGGCGCCCAATTTCCATGCTTGTCTGTGATAAATCCTTGTGCAGAATCTTTTTAGTTGGTAGTTGTGAGGGGAGGCAAATAGATCCATGTCCGATCATCCCCATTTCCTTGTTAACATGCTGAAGACTTGTGGATTCAGCTGTCACTCGTGGGAATCCATAAGGTTTCTGCATAGTTCATCTGCCAGAGTATTTTTCCTTCCTGGCAGGAATTGTGCCTGCAGATGTACTTGGTAAGTCAATGCTGTGTCCCACAAAGTCATGGCTAGTCTGCAAAGGGGGTAAGAATGTGTGCCCCCCTGCTTGTTTATACACCACATGACCGTGGTGTTGTCTGTCTTTACTAGTAGTTGTCCTGGATGAAGTAGGTCCTTGAAGGCTGTTAGGGCATTTTGAACAGCTAGCATCTCTTTTTGATTGATATGTAGATGCATTTGATTTGAGGCCCATGTGCCCTGAATGCATCTTCCTGCCATGAGGGCCCCCCAGGCATAATCTGATGCATCCACTGTTAGTGTCTGCCTGGCTGGGGGTAATGTGAATGGCTGTCCCTTGTTTTGGTGACAAGCCTTTGCCCACCATTGAAACTCCTGTTGCAGGCAGGGAATGAGAGTAATCATAGTTTCCAGGCTGTGGCAATGTTGAGTCCAAACACTTTTTAGGTACCATTGTAGTTTCCTCATATGCAGTCTTGCATATGGAATTAGTAGAATGCAGGATGCCATGAAGCCCAAAGCCTGCAGAATTTTTCTTGCAGATAACTGGGCCTTTGTTGCCAACATTTTGAAATGGGTAGTCAGTTGCCTTTGTTTGTCTGGCGTGAGATAAGCCATCTGGGAAGTTGCATTTAAGCTTGTACCCAGGAATTTTATCTTGAGAGGGTACTAGTTTTGATTTATTTTCATTGACTGTGTACTCTAGGCATGTTAGAAGTCTTTTCACAAACGCCAGATGCTGCAGAAGAATGTCCTTGTTCTCTACTTGAATTAGACAGTCATCCAAGTAAGGATATATTTGTATTCCTCTTCGTCTGCAAAATGCAATTACTGGTGCCAAGCACTTTGTAACGACCCTGGGCGCAGTAGATAAGCCAAAGGGCAGTGCAGAGAATTGGTAATGCATTGTGCCAGCCTTGAATCTGAGGTATCTTCTGCATACTTTCACTAAATATACAAAACAGCCATGAGAGCTTGCAACTCTGACACCCTTCTGGCAGAAGTCAATGCTAATAAGATAGCTGTCTTCCAGGATAAGAACTTGATATCCGAAGCAGCAGCAGGCTCAAAAGGAGGCAAGGTAAGTTTCTCCAAGACATAATTAAGATCCCAAGCAGGAACTGGAGGAGTTATGGGAGGTCTTAAATTCTTAGCCCCTCTTAAGAATTGTCTCACCAGCTGGTGAGAAAAGATGGGAGGATCAGTGTTGAAATGAGCTGAAATAGCAGAAGCATAAATTTTGATGGAGGAAAAGGAGAGGCCTTTAGACAAAAGGTCTGAGAGGTAGAGTAAAATGGAGGAAATATCAGGCAAAAGAGGATCAGAACCTCGATCCTGCATCCAAATACAAAATCTTTTCCATTTCGAAGCATAAGATTTTCTAGTGCTAGGCCTCCTAGCTTCTAAAAGAACATCCAGAACTTGTTTGGGAAGAGAAGAAGGAATCAAAGGCCCTTGTAGAGCCAAGCTGCCAGGCATAGAGTCTTGATTTGAGAGTGTAACATGTGACCCTGATGCTGGGACAGAAGAGAAGGGATCAGAGGTAGAATCCATGGAGGTTCCAAGAATAGGTGTTTTAGAGTTGGATACCAGAACTGCCGAGGACAATTTGGAGCTATCAAAATGATAATCTTGGGTTTGTCCCGTTTTATTTTCAGTAACACCCGAGGCAGAAGAGGAAGAGGAGGGAAGGCATATCCCAAAAGATTCCTCCAGCTGAATGACAGGGCATCCACTTTCCAAGCTGTTTTGTGGAAGGACCTGGTGCAGAAGAGAGGCAACTGATGATTGAGATGGGATGCAAACAGATCTATCTGAGGACAACCCCAAACTGCAGAAATCCTGCTGAATAAGTTGGGGTCCAGCATCCATTCGTGAGGATCCAAAAGGTTTCTGCTTAGACTGTCTGCTAGGAGGTTCTGTTTTCCTGGAATGAATTGAGCTTGAAGATGCAGATTCAGATTTAGAGCTGTGTCCCATAAACTCATGGCTAGTCTGCAAAGGGGGTAAGAGTGAGAGCCCCCCTGCTTGTTTATGTACCACATGACTGTGGTATTGTCTGTACGAATCCATAGAGGCCCTGGTTGCAAATAATTCTGGAAGGCTAGAAGGGCATTTTGGACCAACATTTCCTTCAAGTTGATGTGCCAGGGAAGGTGCTTCTTTGTCCAAGAGCCCTGCTGGCAAATGTCTAGAAAATGAGCTCCCCAAGCATAGTCCGAAGCGTCCGTGGTTATGGTCTGAGAAGGATGAGGCAGACGAAAAGGATTTCCTTCGTTTAAAGCACAAGCCCTGGACCACCAAAGGAACTCTTTTTGGAGGCAGGGAATCAGTGGAATCATTGTGTCCAGACTGTGGTAATGCTGAGACCATACACTCTTTAGGTACCATTGAAGTTTTCTCATATGAAGCCTTGCATTTGGAATCAACAGGATGCAAGAAGCCATGTAGCCCAATGCCTGCAGGAATTTCCTTGCAGTGAGCTGAGTTAAAGTAGCCAAGGTCTTGAAAATTGAGGCCAGCTGTAATTGTTTTTCTGGAGTGAGGAAGGCCCTTTGCAAGCTTGTGTTTAAAGAGCTCCCAAAAAGATCATTTGTTGAGAGGGGATCAAATGTGACTTTTTTGTGTTCACTGAAAATCCCAGCAGTAGGAGAAGACGTTGAACAAACTGCAGATGCTGAAGTAAAAGATCTTTGCTGTCCGCCTGAATAAGGCAGTCGTCCAGATAGGGGTAAATTTGAATCCCTTGGAGTCTGCAATAAGCTACTACTGGAGCCAGGCACTTGGTAAAGACTCTGGGCGCAGTAGATAAACCAAAGGGCAGTACAGAGAATTGAAAGTGCCTCGAACCTGCTTTGAATCTGAGGTATTTTCTGCGTTCCTGCCTGATGGGAATGTGTAAGTAGGCTTCCTTTAAGTCCAATGTCACCATCCAAGCATCCTGGGAGAGCATGGGAAGAAGTTGTTGCAGAGTAAGCATCTTGAATTTCGGAATTTCCAAAAAAGGTGTTTAATACTGAAAGGTCCAGAATAGGTCTCCATGAGTTTTGTTTTCTTGGGACCAGAAATAGTCTTGAGTAAAAACCTTTTCCCATCTCTGAAAGTGGAACAAGTTCTATGGCTCTCATGGCCAATAAAGCGTCCACCTGATTTAAGGCCTCTGACCATTGATGTTTTGGCAGATCTGGCCACCCGATAGACCTTGGCAGAGAATGAAAGTAGAATTTGTAACCTCTTAAAATTACGTCTAAAACCCATTTGTCCTGAGTGATATGAGTCCAATTTTGGTAGAAAAAAGAAAGTTTTCCTCCGAGAGGGGCTTCCAGGCAAAGAGGACCTGTAGCCCAACAGAGGGAGTCATTGGGTCTGCTTCCTTTGTAATTGAGATCTGTCTTCTCCCCTTCTAGGTGAAGAAGCAGTCCATTGTCTGGACCTGTAAGAGGCCTGAGCACGACCTCTGGAGAGTCTATATCTTCCCCTTTGAGGCCTGTCAGACGTGGGAAAGGACCAATTTTTAGAGGGCCAATTTCTAGAAAATCTAGGAGGCTGAACTTGTAAGAAATCTTTGACAGTCTGCATAGATTTGGCTTTTTCCTCCATCTTTTTAATAACCTCCTCAGCCTTGGATCCAAATAAAACATCATGCTGAACAGGGGCATCTAACAGTTTAGCCTTAACCTGCTCAGGTAAATTCTGCTCACGAAGCCAAGCATGTCTCCTGATAACAGTACCAGAGGCTGTGGCCCTACAAGAAGCTTCCAAGGCATCAAAACCACAATGTAAACTATGTTTGCTAACTTGTTCAGTTGCATGCAATACATCCCGTAATTCCTTGTCCTCTGCACATGCAGGAAAAGTAGAAAGCCTTTGCTTTAAAACAGACAAAAGAAATTGCTGATACTTGAACATGTGAAACTGGCAATTTAAAGCTCTAATAGAAAGAGTAGCAGAAGTATAAACCTTTTTGCCCCACCTGTCCAAGGCACGAGAATCCTTTTCAGAGGGAATAGGATTTTTAGATGAAGCAGCCTTAGAACCCTGAGAAATAGTTTCAGGATCTGCAGAAGGGTTCTTAAATAAGAATTGATGGGAATCAGGGACTCTGTAAAATCTATCCGGCTTAGAAGGAGCAGGCGGCAAGGAATCAGGATTCAGGTTAGCTTCTGAAAAAGCATCATCCACAATATCAAGTACAGGAGGAATAGCCAAAGGTCTGTGTTGAGGGAGAAGGAGAAATTCCCTAAGTCTCTTCTTGGAAGCAGAATAATCCTGACCTTCCCAATGAAAATGCTCTCTCATCTCATGTAAGATTTCCCCAAAAGAAAAATCTTCAGGGGGGGGGGAAGCAGAGGGAATAGAGTCCTCTGCATCAGAATCCTCATAAGGAGGAAAAGAATAATCCTGGTCAGAGGAAAAAACAGAAGACACAGAAGCCTGATCAGAGGAATCATAAGGAATATCCTGTCTAGGCCTTTTATCAGGAGTAGGGTGAGAACCCCTAATCATTGTAAGTAAATCCTCAGCCATCCGCAGTAATTGCTTCTGGGTCTTGGGAGCTGAATCCGAAGCAGCTTGAGAAGAAACCCTTGGTTTAACAGGAGTCTTTGACTTTGCCTTTGTCTTTGTAGAAATAGTGATATGAGAAGGCCTGAAGACCCCCCCCTCAGAAGCCGGTACCTGCACAGCGGTTCCGGACCCATCTGAAGGAGCGACGTCCGAAGGTCCTGCAGCAGATAAAATACTAGGCCTAGATGGCTCCCCATGGGAGTCCGTGTCGGCCATTGGTTCCAAAGTGGCGGACGACAGGGGCTGCAAAAGCGCCTCACTGACTACCGCCGAACCCGAAGCTGGCTCCGGCTGCAAAGAATCCTGTTTGGACCTCGGAGGCCTATCCTTGTCCTTGCGTTTCTTTTGAATTCCGGTTGTCGGTAAAGTATCCGACGACATCCTATAATTAAATAGTCTACCGAAATAATTCAAGGCCCAATCTTACCTACGCTTGATAGTGCGAGAATTAAACCTGGCACAGAACCGACAGCAAGAAACGTCGTGGTCAGGGCCTAAGCAAGGTAGACAGTAAGAGTGGAAATCTTTATGAGGTATTTGTTTTCCACACGATATACAATTATTAACTTTTTCTGACATCGGAGGAGCAAGAAAAAAGTTTCCCCAATGGGGTACTTGGCTTGAGAAGAGAAGTAGAAAACTTCGGACCGACGACAATCAAAGCACGTTGTCCTGAATGCGCCAACCAACGACTTGCGAGCTGCTTTCCACCGCACGGCAAGAAAGACTGGAGAAGATGGCGTCGGCTGTCAGCTTTATACCTCAACGTGCTGATGTCAGGGTACTTGCTGGTACAGCTGACGCCGGACCCAGACTTTGGAATTCTGGCCGACCTCGGGCTGCCTGCCGGCAGGAACACCCTACAGTTATGACTGCATCAGTGAAACACAAAGAACATCAGTCAAGTAAAATCCTTGTCTCTGCTCTTGCTCTGGTACTTGTTGAATGGCCCCCATGTCCATTAGGGATGAGACTTGTTTTTGTGCCTCTTCCCATTGATGTTTTGGCAGATCTGGCCAGCCGTTTGCCTTTGGCAGGGTATGGAAACGGAACTTGCAGCCTTGTGACACGATATTTAGAACCCACTTGTCCTGGGTTATGATGTGCCAATTTTGTGAAAAAAAAGTGCAAATTTTCCCCCTAAGGGTGCTGCCAGGAGATAAGTGCTTCGGGCAAGCAGGGGGAAGTCATTGGGACTGTTTCCTGCACGGTTGAGATTTTCTTTGCCAACTTTGGAGGGAGAGGCACCCCATTGTTTTGACCTGTACGAACCTTGCGTCTGGGATCTGCCTCTAGGGCATCTGGGTCTGCCTCTTTGAGGTCTGACACAAGAAAGGACCAATTCTTTGTTGGCCAGTGTCTACTAAACCTAGGTGGCTGTACTTGTAAAAACTCAGTTTGCACAGATTTAGCTTTGTCCTCCATTTTCTTTAACACCTCTTCTCCCTTAACACCAAATAAAGTACCATGCTGTAAAGGTGCATCTAATAATTTAACTTTGACATGATCAGGCAGATTTTGTTCCTTTAACCAAGCATGCCTCCTAATTAGAGGAGCCGTAACTGCGGCCCTGCAGGAGGCCTCCAAAGAATCAAAACCACATTGCAAAGTATGCTTTCCGACTTGTTCAGCTGCATGCAATAAATCCTGCATTTCCTTGTTTTCTGCACATTCAGAGTTTAACAACATTTTCTGTTTAAGCAATGCCATAACATGTTGCTGATATTTGAGCATATGAAACTGACAGTTTAAGGCCCTTATAGCCAAGGTAGCAGATGTGTATACCTTTTCTCCCAATCGATCCAGGTTTTTTTGCAGCGGAAGCCTCAACTCCTTTGGGACCCTGTGAAATAGTTTCTGGGTCTGCAGCAGGGTTTTTAAAAAATAATTTATAAGAGTCAGAAACCCTGTAAAATCTGTCAGGCTTAACAGGAGCTGGAGGTAAGGAGTCAGGGGTAAGACTGGATTCTGAAAACACATCCATCTACAATGTCTAACACAGGTGGAATGGCTAGTGGCCTGTGTTGAGGTAGTAAAAAAAAAATCCCTGAGCCTCTTTTTAGATTCTGAAAAATCTTGGCACTACCAGTGAAAATGCTCCCTCATGATATACAAGGTTTCTCCAAAAGAATAGTCCTCTGGAGGAGAAGCTGAAGGTATAGATTCTTCAGCATCAGAATCCTTATAGGGGGGAAGAGAATATTCCTGATCAGAAGAGGAATCAGAAGAAATGGAAACCCGATCTGAAGATTCATAGTCAGTCACCTGCCTAGGCCTCTTATCAGGAGGGGGATGGGAACCCCTGATCAAGGTAATCAAGTCTTCGGCTATTCTGAGCATCTGTTTTTTGGGCATAGAGGCCTGACCACGTGGCTCTTGAGTTTGTTTCTTTGCTTTAGAAGGTGCTTTAGTCTTTGCCTTTGAAGCTGAAGTCGGTTTAATGTAAGGTCTGAATACACCCTCAGAAGTTGGCGCCTGCTCAGCGGCTCCGGACCCATCTGAAGGAATAGTATCCGAGGCTCCAATACCTTGAGTTTCCAGGGGTATGGCCAACTCCACATGGGAGTCAGTAGCGGCCTGCGACTCTAAAGTAGCGGGCGTCAGGGGCTGCGAAAGCGCCTCACTGAGAACCCGTGAACCGGCGACTGGCTTAGGAGAAGCTTCATCGTCGGTTTTGGGCCTCGGTGGTCTATCGCTCTCCTTTTCTTTGCATTTTTGTGAACTCCGGTAGTCAGATGGCTATTTGACGACATTTCTGGATAATTAAACAGGCGTCCAAAATAGTTTAAAGCAAAAAATCATACAGACGCTTAATAGTGCGTTAGTTAAATCTAGCACAAAACCTTCAACCAGAAACGTTGCGATCAGGGCCTAGGCAAGGAATACAGTAAGAATGAAAATCCTTATGAGGTATTTGCTTTCCACAAGAAATACAATTATTTACTTTTTCCAACATCGGTCTGGAGCAAGAAAAAAAGTTTCCCCAACAGGGTACTTAGCTTTATTGAAGACTTCGGATCTGAAACTCGAACACGAAAATCTCAGGCGTCTGCCTACTGGCACTTGCGAACTGCTTCAGCTTCAGGCACCGCACGGCAAGTAAGACTAAAGAAAATGGCGTCGGCCACATCTTTTATACCCCTGATGACCTGACGTCAGGGAAGGGCCGACAGCAGCCGACGCAGGACCCAGGACTTTGGAATTCAGGCCGACTGAGGGCATCCTGCCAGCAGGATTACCCAAATGTAATGACTGCAACAGTGAAACACGAAGAACATTGGATACAGTGTGCTAACCATTTGGAGATGTTTGTTTTGATATGGCCTTGCCTTCTGCCCCTGTTGCAAAGTTGACTAGTCAGATTTCCTGAAGGGTTTAGTCCCATCAAGGTAGAATCTGAGCTGTCTGAGCACATCTAAAGAGTACAGGATCATTTACCCTTTATTTTGAGGATTAGGGAAAAAAGTTGGCAAATGGATAGATTGGCTGAGAGCCAGACTGGACACCACTTTAGGCATAAAAGTAGAGTTAGTATTGAGGGAGACCCTGTCGGCATGAAAAACAATGAAGGGTTCCACAGCCATAGGTGCTTGAAGCTCAGACACTCTTCTAGCTGAAGTGATGGCCAGAATCAAGGCTGTTTTCCAAGAGAAGAATTTTAACTCTGCTGACACTGCAGGCTCAAAGGGGGTTAGAGTGAGCTTTTCCAGCACAAAGTTAAGCTCCCAAGCAGGGGTGGGGGCTCTCCTTGGTGGCCTTAAGTTGTTAGCCCCTCTCAGGAACTGTTTGATGAGAGGGTGAAAGATGAGAGGTGGCTCAGTGCTGTAATGAGCAGAGATAGCAAAGGCATGGATCTTAATGGAAGAGAAGGATAGGCCTCTGTGGAGTCAGTCTGCTAGGTAATCAAGGATGAGAGGTAAGGAGGGCAGTGCTGCGTCCGCTCCTTTAGACTGAATCCAGGAACAATACCTTTTCCATTTATCAGCATAGGATTTCCTTGTACTGGGTCTTCTGGCTTCAAGAATGACATCCAACACCGGCTTGCTTAGGCTGGCCACTGGAGGAGAATTCAAGGAATAAGCCTGGCTGCAAGGTTCAGGGTTTGCAGTTGCGGATGCAAGATCTGTCCCTCCTGCTGAGTGAGGAGGGTCGGGATCTGGGGTAGGTGCCATGGTGGCACCGGTGACAGACTGCGCAGTACTGGGTACCAGTGCTGGCATGGCCAGTCTGGGGCAATCAGGATTGCCCTTGGTCTTTTCTGTCTTATCCTGAGTAATACTCTTGTAAGAAGAGGCAGAGGAGGAAATGCATTGATTGAGAGGTTTACCCACTGGAAGGATAGGGCATCCACTTTCCAGGCCCTGCTGTGAGGTGTCCTGGTGCAGAATTGGCTGAGCTGGTGACTGTAGGGGGAGGCAAATAGGTTCACCATCAGGATCCCCCATTTCTGGGTTAGAAGGCTGAAGGTGTTGAGGTCTAATTGCCACTCGTGTGGGTCTAGGAGATTTCTGCTTGTTGTCTGCCAGAGAGCTTTGTTTGCCTGGCAGGAATTGAGCTTGCAGGTGAATATGCATGTCCAAAGCAATGTTCCACAGGGTCATGGCTAGCCTGCAGAGTGGGTAAGAGTGGGTAAGAGTGGGTTCCCCCCTACTTGTTGATGTACCACATCACTGTGGTATCATTTTTTATTAGCAGGGGTCCTGGTAAGAGTAGGGATCTGAAAGCTGTCAGAGCAGGCTGAACAGCTAGCATCTCTCCTTGTTTGATGCGCAGATGAATTTGGCTTGGGCTCCAGTGGCCCTGAATGCACCTGCTGTCCGGATGTGCCCCCAGGCATAGTCTGATGCTTCTGTAGTTAGGGTGTGGGTGGCATGGGATTGTGTAAAGGGAAGTAATTTGTTGTGGTTGCATGCTGCTGCCCACCAAAGAAACTCTGTCCTTAGACAAGGTATGATAGGTATGATGGTTTCCAGGTCTTGAGAATGTTGGCACCAAAGACTTTTTAAGTACCATTTTAGTTTCCTCATATGGAATTAGTAGAATGCAAGAGGCCATAAACACTTGAGCCTGCAGGATTTTCCTTGTGGATAGCTGGGTTCTGGTGGCCATTTGAGTGAAGAAGCCTGTTAGATAGGCTTGTTTTTCTGGAGTAAGGAATGCCATCTGGGTTGCTGTGTCCAAGCTTGCTCCCAGGAATACAATCTTTTGACTGGGGACTAGTTTTGATTTCTTTCCGTTGACGGTGTACCCCAGGGAGGTTAGAAGGTCCTTTACAAATGTCAGGTGCTGCAACAACTTTTCCTGACTGCCTGAATCAGGCAATCGTCCAAGAAAGGGTATATTTGAATCTTTCTCTGTCTGCAACAGACAATGGCTGGAGCCAGGCATTTTGTGAAGACTGTGGGAGCAGATGATAAGCCAGAGGAAAGTGCAGAGAACTGATAATGCATAGATCCTGCCCTGAAACAAATACTTCCTGCATGAGTCCCTTATAGGGATATGCAGACAGGCTTCCTTTAGGTCTAGGGTGGCTAACCAGGCATCTTTGGACAGCATAGGGAGAAGCTGCTGAAGGGTGAGCATTTTGAATTTTTGTAGTAACGTGAAGGTGTTTAGAATGGAAAGATCTAAGATTGGGTGCCAGGGTGCCCTCTTTCCTGGGTACCAGAAAAAGTCGGGAATAAAACCCTTGACCTATCTGGTTCTGCAGGAAAAGGCTGAATTGCCCTTATGGAGAGCAGGGACTGAACTTGGTTTTGTGCCTCTGCCCACTGGTTTGGAGTAAGGTCTGGGAACCCTTTTAGGGTTGGCAGCATGTGGAAATAAAAATTTGTACCCCTAGGATCTAGGTTGAGGACCCATCGGTCTTTGGTAATGGAGGTCCAGTTTTTTGCATGGTGGGCAAGTTTTCCTCCTAGGGGCACGAGCAATTGGGCAGAGGTGAGGAGTGGAGTTGAGAAGTCATTGTGAATTCTTTCCATAAGGCGGCGGCTTAACACTCCCTGTTTTAGAAGTGGTGGTACTCCATTGCTTAGATCTCTGCATACCCTGAGACTAATCTTGGAGGGGGGGGGGTCCGTTTCCCCTGGGTCTGGTTTAAGATGGCCTTGAGCGGGTAATGCCTACTGAATCTTGGAGGCTGCACTTGCAAAAAATCTTTGACTGTCTGTATAGACTTAGCCTTTTCTTCCATCTTTTTTTAGAACCTCTTCTGCTTTGGTGCCAAACAGATTGTCCTTGTTCAAAGGAGCTTTCAGTAATTTTGATTTGACATGGTCTGGCAAGGTCTGCTCCTTAAGCCAAAAATGCCTTCTAAGTACAGAACCTGTGACTGCTGCCCTGCAAGATGATTATAGGGCGTCAAACCTGCATTGCAGGGTATGTTTGCTGACTTGGCTTGCAGAATGCATTAGCTCCTGTAATACTTTATTTTCTGCACAGTCAGGAAAGGTATATAATTTTTGCTTAATACATTCCATAGTATGTTGCTGGTATTTCAGCATGTGGAACTGGCAAGTCAATCCCCTAATGGCGAGAGTTGTAGAGGTGTATACTTTTTTACCCTATCTGTCTAAAGCTCAAGAATCCCTGTCTGAAGGAGTGGGATTCTTAGCTGTAGTTGCTTTTATGCCTTTAGGCCCTTGAGAGATGACCTCTGGGTCAGCAGTAGGATTTTTAAAAAGAAATTTGTGAGAGTCAGGGACTCTGTAGTACCTGTCTAGTTTTCCTTGAAGCAGGAGGCAAAGTATCAGGAGTTGGACTGGATTCCATAAAAACATCATCCAGAACAGGAGGGATAGCTAAGGGTCTGTGCGGAGGCAAATCTAAAAATTCCAAGTCTCTTTTTGGACCGAGGATAATCCTGGCATTCCCAGTGGAAATTCTCTCTCAAAGTATGTAGGGTTTCACCAAAAGAAAAATCCTCTGGAGGGGAAGCAGAAGGAATGAATTCCTCTGCATCTGAATCCTCATAAGCAGATAAAGGCATGTCTTCATATTCAGAAATCTCAGATTTGGACTCTTGGTCAGTTAAAGCGGCTGAGGACAGGTCGCTTCCCCTAATCAGCATGATCAGGTCTTCTGCCATTCTAAGCATTTGAGATTGTGGCAAGGAAGCAGATGCAAGAGTTTGGGTCATCAGTTTTTTTACATGTAGCTCGTACTCTGCCTTAGAAACTTGGCAGTTTTATAAAGAACTGAAGATGTGAAAGAAGTCATCAGTTTGTGTGGAATATCAATAATGAGAAGAACTTCCTCGGAAGCCGTAACCTGCACAGCAGCTCTGGACCCATCCAAGGTAGAGACAGCCGCAGGTTCTGTAGTCAAAGAAACGTCTCGCGGCATACTGGACTCCGAATGGGTCTTGGGAGAGGCCTGCGAATCCATCAAAGCAGGCATCAGGGGCTGCGAAAGTGCCTGAGTACTGGTGACCTGGCTACTAGCTTAATGGAAGCATCATCGGCAGTTTTGGACCTGTGCGGTCTGTCTCTGTCTTTATCCTTAAGTTTTTTCGGAAGATCGGTAGATGGATGGCTTATCGAAGCCATTTCAGAATACGGAGATCAACAGCGAAAGTATTTAGCAACAATAAGGGCCTGATGATGAACAGTTCGGGCGTTGAACAAAGCACAAAACCGACAGTGAGGTACGTCGTGGTCTGGGCCTAAACAGGTGACGCAGTAAGAATGGAAATCTCAGTGTAGTATTTGCTTTCCACAGGCGAGACAATTGTTAACTTTTTCTGACATCAGTTAGAGCAAGAAAAAATGATCCCCAACAGGGTACTTAGCTTTTGAAGACTTCAGGATGACCCAATTCGTAAACGAAAACTCAGGTAGCGGCCGACTGGCACTTGTGCGAACTGCTTCTGCTTTGGGCTCCTCGGCAAGAAAGACTGATGTAATGGTGTCAGCTGCCTGTTTTTTTTTACCCCTGACGACGATGTCAGTCCTGAAGCAACAGAAACCGACGCATAAATACTAAGTCTATGGTATTCGGGCCGACTGAGGGCTACCTGCAGGCAAATAACCCAAGTGTGATGACTGCAACAGTGAAACACAAAGAACATCAGGTCTCTGGTCCCGTGTTTTCTTTGGCACTAAAAAGAAGTGAGAATAAGTTCCAAATCCCCTTTTTAGTCAAGACCTCTTGGATGGCTCGGTTAGAAGTTTTTGGACTTCTTGAATAGCGTACTTCCTCTGACTGGGTGATGCACTGAGCAGTTTCTCCTGGGACTTGGAGGACGGAGGTAAAAGGGAATGTAACAGCCTCTGGATATAATGTTTAGTACCCAGATGTTGTTTGTTTAGGTGCAAGGATAGATGGCCCCTGAATGCCTCCAAAGTAGAACGGTCAGGCAGCACTTCAGGAGCACTGAGAGATCTTTCAAGAAAGGGCTGCCTGAAATCCTAATTTTGCAGATGCCCTCTGTGACTGCATCTACTGTTAAAACTTCCTCCTCTGCTTTTGGAGGAATTGTCCCTGCATGGGTCTAGAAAGATCCTCGAGAGTTTCTGTACCAAGTTTTCTTCCAACTATGCTGATTCCTTGAGAAGGTCCTCAGAGAGGTGGAAAATTTGATTCCTATGATACAAAGTGTTTTTTCCTTCTTGTTCGCTGTGATTTACTCCGTCTTTCACTGATGATCCAAGCAAGGAGGAACCATCAAAGGGGGTATTAATAACAGACACCTTGAAGAGCTCCACAAAGTCACAAAGCCGCATCCAGGCCTGTTGCCTAATGGCTATGCTGGCTGCTTGTGAGGTGCCTTCTGCCTTGTGCAAAATCAATCGAGGAATTTGCAAGGGAGGAGAGAGTGGCCAGTTGGGGGAGAAACCTTCAAGTCCTCCTCCGCAATGGTCTCTGCAAAAGAGTCGGTTAGCTCCTTAACCTGATCTCTCTGCAGAAGAGTGAAATGTGCCAAATAGTTTAACGACCTCAGAGCAAAAGTAGCTAAGGCGCAAACATGCTTTCCATGTCTGTCCATCACCAGAGACTCCTTGTTTGGCAGAGATGGACAGTGGAGCTTTGGTTTGGCTACCTCCTTTGTGGCTGCTGCAATAGCATCTACCAGGATACCTCTGCTCCAATGTGGACAATCAGTAGGTGGGCTGAGACACTTATCAGGGAACTGGGGGACAGGCTCATCCAGTTCCTTCTAATCCCGGAGGGAGAATAAATCCATCAGGGCATCCCCCCCAGTGGAGACGCCCAGAACGTATATGAACCCACCCTGAAGGCCTCCAAGAACACAGATTCCTCAAAAGGAGGAGGTTGGAAGAGTACCCAGCTTTCTGCCTAAGGAGTTCCAGGAAGTAGTCGAGTGATGATGGGGGAATCCTTCTCCCTCATCAAAGTCGGTATCCTCTGTGACAGCCTCCACAAGGGAGTCTATGTGCTTCCTTTTACACTTCTTCCGAAGGAACTCCTCTGTGGTATGCTCTGGAAAGATATTGGAAGAAGGGGGGACGTCCTGCGGAAGTGGTCTGGAGGCTCCTCTGGGTAGGCTGACTTATGGCAGGTGTGATGTGCTCAGATCTGATGAAGGGTGGGGGCAGACCCTGGGGGTGAGGAGATGGTTCTCTAATTCTAGTGAAAGCCTTTTATGCAACCTGGAAGGCTGATGGCCCCAAGAAAACTTTCTTCCTCTCCCTCAAAGCCAAAGATTCCAAAGGAGAGAAAGCACAGCCAACTACAGATCCTAGGCCTCCGAAAGAACCGTATCAGAGCTGTCACGGGCCAAAGCTCCGAAAGGAAGCAAAGGATACATCACAGTTGGAGCCAAAGGCAACCTTCCCAGAGCTGGTGCCGACGTCTCAGATCAGGGACCTGCTCTGACATGAAAGGAAGGGAGCAAGGCTGGTCAGGGAAGTGATTGAGTAGAGGAAGGGAGCTTCCTCAGATTAGACCTCAACTCTCTTGGAAAACCAGGGTCTTGGGTTTCTGAAACAGAGGGGCAGAACGGAAAAGGGGTCAGCAAAGTCGGAGATGGAGCACTCATAAATCCTAGATAGGACTGAGATGGTAGGATCCCCCATCTGGATCTGCAGTCTGAGGAACTTCTGCATCACCTTGCCCACATCAGCCTCAGTGAGTTTGGGAAGACCTGAAGGAGGATGCTGATGATTTGGTCTGTGTCTGATAAACCTTTACTGGAAAGGTTGTTGAGAATGGGTCTACTTGAAAAGTATGTAGTCGGGTCCGTATCACAGGATCTGAGAATTTCAGATCCGAAAAAGTCTCTGGGGTAGAGAACCAGAGATAATCATTTCCTGATCCAGGGCCCTAGGATCAGAGAGTCCTTGAACCCCACGGAGCTGAAGTAACAGGATCCAAATAAAAGATTTTTTTTACTCGGATCCACAACAGATGGATAGATGCTCTCTTGGTCCTACTCAGATGTGGGGTAGTCTGATCAGAGGGCCTGGAATGCTTTTGATTTGGCTCTGAAGAGTCCCTAGAAGATGCAGGGAGGGATTTCTTGCAGCCAGCATGCTTAGAGGGGTTTCAGCTCCTGAGGCAGAAGATGCAGGTAAAAGGCCTTTCAAAATCAATCTGTTTTGGCGGTTGGCCAAGGCCTGAGGGTTAAAGGCCGCAGACAGAGCCCTTGTCCTAGGCAATAGATGCATTTCTTGTGGGCATCTGAATTTGGGATTTTATGCCCACAAGAAGTGCATCATTTAAATCCTGTAGGTTTATCAGCTATAACGGGACAGACCTAGAGGAACTACTACTACAAGTACAACTACAGCTACCATAACAACTACCACCTCTAAGATAGTAAAAATATATATTTTTTTTAAACAGTAAAAGTGCCAATGGCACAAAAGGGCAGAGAAGAACTAAAGTTCCTAATGTCTCTCGACAGCTAAAGAAAGGGGAAGAAAAATAGAAAAATAGTAAATGCAATATAAATGTCTAAATATATTTATATCTATAAAGAAATTCTTAAAAAGTTTTGGGAAAGAAACTTCTCAACTACTAGTAGTCTTGAGACTCCAAAACCACATCTGAACACAAAGTGTAACAAACAAGATCTAGGGAGTCAGAGAAGGTGTGGTGCATTATGGGAAGAGGGAGGAGATTGAGACTCTGAGCCTAAGTCTGGAAAAAGTGACCTAGTCAGATCTGATGTCAGATAAGAGAACCATCAGTGAAGAATGAAAAGGACATCAGATTAAGAGTTAAAGCCTTGAGAGAAGGCAGGGATGCCAGCAACTCAGAAAAACATGAGCCTGAGAAGTCAGAGAAGACTTTTTGAAGTTTGTCAACCCCAGGCGTTGAAGAAGGGAAATGGCAAAATGAAGACTTTCTAACAGGAGCTGTGGAGAGGATGCCTGAAACAGGAGGGCAACCAAGTAATAAAATACTTGGGAGCCCTGAAGCCTGCAAAAAGCAATCACAGGAGCGAGGCATTTGGTGAATACCCTTGGTACAGTAGAAAGGCAAAATGGCAAAGCAAAGAACTGAAAATGCCATGAAGCAGAGAAAGTATAGTTGTGTAAAATCATACCATAACTTTAGATGTCCTTCTCTTCTATATGCTGTTGTATCCATAACATGAGGGAGTCTCCCTCTGGCTGACTAGTACGTCTGGCCATTTTACAAAAGTTAGCTGCTACTGCGAAGGTACGCGAGACGGCCTGCACCATTCAGCGTATGTCAGCCATAAACGGCTGTCTAGTATAAAGCAGATGTCAGCACGCACTTACCTCAGAACTAGATGCTGCCAGAAGCCATCGACTATGGAGTACTATGGAGTGGGTACTCAGGAGTCAGGCAAGCATCGAGGGAAGGCAAGGTGGGAAACTATACAGCAGCATATAGAAGAGAAGGATATCTAAAGTTATGGTATGATTTTATACAACTATACTATGTCCTACTCGTATGCTGCTGTATCCATAACATGAGGGAGAGTGCAAAAGCTCATGCTATTAAGAATTGGGTGGAAGAACAGACATTTTCCACAAAGCCATGAAGAATGGCCCTGGCAAATCCTGCTCTGGACCTGGAAATAATGTCCAACTTATAGTGTTTGGTGAAAATGTGGACAGATGACCATGTAGCTGCTTCTAAAATGGCAGCTGTATCCAAACTTTTAAAGAAGGCGCGACAGGAGGACACAGTCATAGTGGAGTGTGCCTTCACTAAAAGTGATGCTTTTTGTCATGGGCTGTGTAGCAAACGGAAATAATTTTAGAGATCCAGGACTAAATGGTTTGCTTGGAAACAGGGTGTCCTAAGGCTCTTGGGTGATGGGCGACAAAGAGCCCATCATATTTACAAATGGATTTGGTCTTAGCCAAATAGTATCTGAGTTGTCTATATACATCCAAGGAGAGTAGGATCCGTTCAGCAGAGGTTTGAGGCGAAGGGAAGAAGGTAGGAAGACTGATGGCCTGATTCAGGGAAAGTTCATAAACTATTTTGGGCATGAAGGATGGGTTAGTGCATAAGCAAACCCTGTCCTTGTGGAAAACTGTGAAAGGGGAAGAAGCCATGAGGGCTTGCGGTTCGGAGACCAATCTGGCTGAAGTAATGGCTACCAAAAGGATATTTTTCCATGTGCAGTGATGGAGAGAGCAGTCCTTGGCTGGCTCAAAGTGCGGTAAGGTCAGCTTTTCCAAAATAAAATTAAGATCCTAAGGGGGGTGAGCTTCCTTGGAGGTCTAATGTGTAGTATCCCTTAAAAAAAGAGCTTAACTTCCAGTCTAGAAGCTGGGGGGGGGGGGGGGGGTTGACATGCTGGGATGGCAGATAGATGTGCTTTAACTTAAGAGTATCACAAGCCAGAGTTCATTAGTTCACACACGCAGGACAAAACCACTGGAGGTGCTACAGTCAGTGGTTGGATATTTTGTTTTAGACACCAAATAGAAAACCTTTTCCACTTCTATAGATATGATTTTCTGGTAGTGGGTTTTCTGGCCTGCAAAACCTGAAGCACGTCCTCGGTGTAAAGGTGTCTGAAAGGAATCAATGCCCCATCACCAAAAGTGTAAGGTTCAGGGTGGATATTTGGGGGTGTATGAGACAGTTGCCTTCTCCTGTGTGAGCAGGTCCATCTGGTGGGGTAACTTCTGGTGATTGCCTTTGGCTACATGATGTATTAGGGGAACCAATGCTGCCTCGGCCAACGGGGTCACCAACAAGATTTGAGGTTGTTCTCTCTGAATCTTAAGCAGAACTTTTTGTAGGAGAGGGAAGGGGGAATGCATAAGCGAACACCCCCTTCCATGGAAAGGACAGAGGATCCACCCTCCATGCCCCTGGTGAGGGTATCTTGGTGCAGAAGGTTGGGAGTTGTCTGTTCATTGGGAGGCAAAAAGGTCTACCTGAGGTATACCCCATCGATGCACCAGGTCCAGAAACACATCTCTGTTTTAGTATCCATTTGTTGGATTGAGTCATGGTCCTGCTTAGAGTATATGCCATCACATTTTCTGCAGAAGGTAGATGGCTAGGAGGTTTACATGTCTCTGTTGGGTGATTTCCCATGTCTGTTGGGCCAATATGCATAGGCGGTAGGACTTTGTCCCCCTGTTTGTTGATGTACCACAGCACAGTGGTATTGACTCTGTGTACCATCTCAGCACACCTGGTAGAATGTGATTCTTGAAGATTTGGAGCGCCAATAGCAAGGCTCTCACCTCCTTGATATTGATGTGTTCCCTCTGTTTGCCCAGGGTCCAAGCGTCTTTCACTCTCCAATTTCCTAAGGTTTTCCCCCAAACTGAGTCTGAAGTATCTATGTACAGATCCTGGCTGGGGGGGAAGACCTGGATTGGCAGAGATCTGTGCAATCCACCAATTTAGTTCCCTGGAAAGGCAGGGAAGCAGGGGCACCATAAACTCCAGAGGGTGCAGGTGTTTCCAGATTGTCCTTCCTCATGTGCAGTCTAGCTAAGGGTACTATGGGAATGGTGGAAGCCATGAATCCCAGAAGCCTCAGAAACTCCCTGGCCAACAGGGCCTGGAGAGGGAGAAACTCCTGAAAATAGGATGTGAGGTACAGAATCTTGTTTGGAGGGAGAAAGGCAATGATTCGTCCTGTTAAAATCCTGCATCCCAAGAACACATGATCCTGAGAGGGTGTGTCAGGGAGGATTTGTGAAAGTTTACAGTGAACCCCAGGTGCCTCAAAAAGGGTGATGTTGAAGCCTAGATGTTGTTGGACCAACAGTGGAGACTACCCCTGGATGAAGATATCGGCCAAGTAGAGGAAGAGTTGGATCCCTTGCATTCTGGCAAAGGCAATGACTGGTGCTAGACACTGTCAACACTCTTGGGGCCATAGAGAGACCAACTGGCAAAGCACAAAACTGAAAATCTGCAGAACCCACTGAGAAACAAAGGAATTTACTGAAAAGAGAATGGATTGGAATATGTAAGTAGGCATCCTTTATATCTAAGGGCACCATGAGGGCCTGAGGGAAGATCAGGGGAAGGAGAGTAGGAAGGGTTATAGCATCCAAACGGAAGGGACCTTGAGGAATGTGTTTAGCTGGGACAAATCCAAAATAGTTCTCCAGGGACTTTCTTTCCTGGGGACCAGGAACATCCTGGAATAGAATGTTTTCCCTCTCGATTGTGGGGGTACCTCTTGAATTATGTCAGAACTGGGAGAAAGGAAGCCATTTGGTCTTGAGGAGGTTGAGGAATGCCACTGAAGGCAGGTCTGGTTTCCCACACCATGAAATAACCTAGTTTTATTACTGAGAGGACCCAAGAGTCCTGGGTAACCTGTTTACAAGCAGGGAAGGACAGGGAGAGATGCATGGAGAAGGGGGCGTCTGGGCTTAATGCCTGGCAGTCACAGACTACCAGGCTTGGCCTGAAAAGGTTGTTTTTGAACTGGAGTAGAGGGAGAAGACCTTAATGAGGTCTGCTTCCTCGAACCTTTTTTCTCCTTGGGTAGCACGTGTCTGGAAGGCCTTTTCACAAAGGTAGTTTTAGCTGGATAGTTCCTCTGGAAGCGGGGAACTGGAGCACTTTGCCCTTCACCTGAAGGGCCTTAAAGAGTTCTGCAGCCGCTAAGCTAAACAAACCCTTGTTATCCAAGGGAGCGTCCATGAGTTTTGACTTAGTCATCAGGCAGAGGCTGTAGCCAAAGCCAGGAATATCTCTTGATGACAGAACTTGAGGCCGCAGCCCTTGATGAAGCATCCACTACATCACAACTACACTTAATGGAGTGTCTAGTTACTTGACTGTAGGAATTTAACATACTAGAGACATTTGCTTTGATAGGGGAATCAGAAAGGTCACCCAACTGCTGTTTAATAGCATCAGTAAGAAGGGCCAAGGAATATTTGGCCATATGAGTTTGGTAGTTTATGGCTTTCACAGCTAAAGTGGCAGAGGTATATACTTTTTTTGCCTAGTCTTTCCATTATTCTGCTTTCCTTATCCGAGGGAAGAAGTTTTGAAGTTTTATCTGCAGCAACAGAAATCGTGGAAGGGTCTGCAGAAGGGGCCTTGAAGAGGAATTCTGCATCATCGGGGACTAAATCTATCTGGGCACTTTGTGCAGGGGGTTGTGAATCTGGGGTTTTAGAAGCAGCCATTAAGGCATCCAAAAAGGCATGATGCACAGGAGGAACTGTAGATGGATTAGGGGACTCCATTGTAAGAGGTCATAATACCTCTGAGTCTCAGTAACCTGACTGCAGTCCCACAAAAAAAAGGTCCTTCATTTGCAGAATTGTTTCCTCAAAGGTAAAGTCTTCCCCTAGGGAATCCGTTCCATTTGACTCCTACTCTGGAGAAGCATAACCCAAATGGGAGGCAATTTGGGATGTGTAAGTTAGGGATTCAGCTCCTGAAGAATCCTCTTCGGAGAAAAACTCGGCTACAAATTTGCCCTTGGGAATAGAGACTGAAGGGGCCTGGGCAGGGGCAAATGCCTGGAGTAATGCAAGGAAGGCATTAAGTATGCCTTGAGAAAAGGCCTGCCGGTCAGGTGCCTGGTCAAACAGTACAGACAACTGAGAAGGAGCAATATGTTTTGGTTTTTGTTTCTTTTTGGGAGCATCCAACATATACACGTCCATTATGTGATGCAGGGAAGGTAGGCGGCACTACACATCAGAGATCACGTTTTTATGGACTATTTGGGAAACCACATGTGGGCCCTCAGAAATAATGAGCCTTGGTCCCACCCCCCCAGGCACCAGTCAGATGTCTGCGACTCCCTCTGGGACATGCTAGCGGCTTCGTTGATGCCTTCCTCCCAGTGCCAGTCAGTGGAATGTCCGCGGATTCAGACTTGGACTCTGGGTCTTACCAGCCTTGAGAGGTATGTTCGGAAAATAGGGCGCAGCAGTAGGATCAGGTCAAGATTGTTTGGCCTTTTTTGCAGGTGGTTCTTCCGAGGTTCCTGATGTCTGGTCCATATCTTTGGCTAAGCACTTCAGGTGCTGACTTCCTAGACACAATTTTAACATGGCCAGATGGCTCCTAAGTGTTTTGGGAACAAAATCCTGACAGATTTCACAAGTGGTTTGGTCGTGGTCTTGGCCTGGACAGAATAGGCAGAGCTCCTGCGAGTCTATGGGGAATCTGCCTTCCACACCAACACTTGCCCTTTCTACCTGACATTAACCCACAACACAGTAGCAAAAAGGTAAACAAACACCCTTATGGGGTACTTATCTGAACGCAGACAAGCACCAAGTCACTTCTCCAAGCGAGCAATGACCAGAGCTGGCAGTCACAGAGGTGGCAGAAAAGTTCGGAGGTAGGTGAGTGCTGACGTCTATGTTATACCAGACGTGTTTATGGCTGTCATACACTGAATGCTGTGGGCAGTCACACGTACCTTCTCAGCAGCAGCTAACTTTTGTAAAATGCCTGGATGTATGAATCAACCAGAGGAAGACCTCCTCATGTTATGGATACAGTAGCATATGAATAGAAGGACATGCACAAAAACTTTCTGAAAAAGGGATGGATCGGAATATGGAGATGAGCATCTTTGAGATCCAGAGACACCATATAAGCCTGAGGAAGCAAAAGAGAGAACAAAGTCTGACAGGACAACATTCAAATGGTGGGCACCTTAAGAAAAGTGTTTAAACGAGAGAGGTCTAGAACTTGTCTCCAAGCACCCTCTTTCTGGGTACTAGAAACATCCTGGAGCAAAACCTCCTCCCCCTTTCAGGCACAGGCACCTCTTGAACAGTAACCAGAGTCAAAATGTCCCAAAGCACTTATGGGAAAAAGGGGAGTTTTTGCAGAGGAAGCTGAGGAATACCCATAAAGGGGGGGAAGGAACTTCCACACCATGAAAGACCCTTGGTGAATAATGTACAGAACACAGGAATCCTGAGTAATCTGTAGCCAAACAAGAACAGAGAGGTGAAGAGAAACAGGAACGTGTCTGGGAAGAAAAGCATAGTCAGACAGCATCTGGTTTATCTGAAAAGGAAGACTTCTGAGTCCCTGAAGTCTAAGTAGCCTTAGTAGGAGAAGCCCACTTGCCAACCATTTCTAGAGTGCCTGCGAACAAAGGCTGGCTTATTGGGGTAGTTTCTCTGAAATTTAGGAACAGGAGAAAACTACAGTTGTGTACACTTACCATAAATGTAGATGTTCGAGTGTATTCACTGTTGCAGTCATTACACGTGGGTTATCTTGTCAGGGGTAGCCCTCAGTTGGCCTGAATACCAGAGGCTTAGTATTTCTGTGTCAGTGGCTGTCGCTCCAGGACTGATGTCAGGTTGTCAGTGGTATAAAATCAGGCAGCTGAAGCCATTACATCAGTTTTTCCTGCCCCAGCTGTGAGAAGCCCCCAAATGTTATGGTGGAAGAACACCACCAGTAGAAAGTAAATACCAAAAATTCCCTGTAAATAGAAAGGGAGAGATAGACATGGGGGATGGAGGGTGGGAAACTAGGACTGCAACAGTGAATACACTCGAACATCTACATTTATGGTAAGTGTACACAACTGTACTATGTTCTTCATGTTTCACTGTTACAATCATTACACTTGCATTGATTCCCAAAGCTGAAGAAAAGGGTGGAGGCAGTCAAGAAGACTGGGGGCTGGCTAGGATGCCCTGCAAGACTGCAGTGGTAAAGCCTGCCCTGGATTTGGAGAAGATAGGCAGGTGGTAATGCTTAGTGAAGGTATGAACAGAAGTCTATGTTACAGCCACCAGGATTGTCCCTGGTGGGGACCCTCTGAGAAAAGCTGCCGAGGTGGAGGTTGCCCTAGTGGAATGCGTCCTGACCCCCTTTGGGAGCAGTTTCCCGTGCTGATTGTAGCAGAAATGGATGCAGTGTGCTATCCATTTGGAGACTGTTTGTTTGGATATGGCCTCACCCTCTGCTCCTGTTGCGAAGCAGACTAGCAATTGGTCAGTTTTTCTAAAAGATTTAGTCCTATCCAGATAGAATCTGAGCTGTCTGTGCACATCTAGAGAGTGCATAATCCTTTCCACCTTGTTTTGTGGGTTAGGGAAAAAGGTGGGCACATGAATGGATTGATTGAGAGCCACACTGGACACCACTTTAGGTATGTAGGATGGGCTAGTCTTGAGAGAGACTGGAAAATGATGGACTCTACAGCCATGAGTGCTTGTAGCTCTGAAATTCTTCTAGCTGAAGTGATGGCCAGAAGAAAGGCTGTTTTCCAAGACAGGAATTTTAACTCTGCTGAAGCTGCAGGTTCAAAGGGGGGTAGGGTGAGCTTTTCCAACACTAAGTTAAGGTCCTAAGCTGGGGTAGGAGCTCTTCTGGCTGGCCTTAAGTTGTCAGTCCCACAGAGACTGTCTGAAGAGAGGTGGCTCTGTGCTGTAATGAGCAGAGATGGCAGAGGCATGAATTTTAATAGAAGAGCAGGACAGACCCTTGTGTAGTACGTCTGCTAAGTAATCCAGGATGACAAGTAGGGAGGGCTGTGCTGTTTTGGCTCCCTTAGCCTGGATCCAGGTGCAAAACCTTTTCCACTCGTCAGCATAAGACTTTCTAGTACTGGGGCATCTGGGCCTCACGTACGACATCTAGGACTTGTTTGCTTAGGCTGGCAGCTTGAGGAGAGGTCAGGGAATAAGCCAGACTGCCAGGTTGAGGGTCTGCAATTGGGGATGCATGAATTCTCCATTCTTCTGGGTCAGGAATGTTGGGATCTGAGGTAGGTACCATGGTGGCAGGGGTGACAGACTGCGCAGCAGTGGGTAACAGTGCTGCAGTGGTCATTCTGGGGCAATCAGGACAGCCCTTGATTTTTCCTCCCTTATTTTGAGCAGTACCCTTGAAATGAGTGTTAGAGGGGAAAATGTATAGACAGAGAAGTTTACCCATTGGAAGGATAGAGCACCCACTTTCCAGGCCTTGCTGTGAAGTTCCGTGGTGCAGAATTTGCTGAGCTGATGATTGGAGTGGGAGGCAAAGAGGTCCACTTTCAGGGTGCCCCATTTCTGGGTTACAAGGGTGAAGGTTCTGTGGTCAGGCTGCCACTTGTGTGGGTCTAGCAGGTTTCTGCTTAAGTTGCCTGCCAGAGTGTTTAGGCAGTCTGGCAGGAATTGTGCTAGCAGGTGTATTTGCAGGGCTGAGGCCATGTGCCAAAGGGTCATGGTGAGTCAGCAGAGAGGATAAGAGCGAGGCCCTCCCTGCTTGTTTATATACCACATCACTGTGGTGTTGTCTGTTTTGATCACTAGAGGCCCCGGGGAGTGTATGGGTCTGAAAGCTGTCAGGACGTGCTGAACAGCTAGCATCTCTTTTTGGTTGATGTGCAGATGTATTTGATTTGGGTTCCAGTGGCCCTGAATGCACCTGCCGTCCAGGTGTGCACCCCAGGCATAGTCTGATGCATCTGTGGTGAGGGTTTGGGTGGCGTGGGGTTGTCAGAAGGGAAGTCCCTTGTTGTGGTTGCATGCTGCTGCCCACCAAAGAAAATCTTTCCTTAGACAGTGTATCATTGCATGATAGTGTCCAGTTCTTGAGAGTGTTGACACCAAAGGCTTTTTAGGTACCATTGCAGTTTCTTCATATGCAGTCTGGCATATGGAATGAGTAGAACGCAGGAGGCCATGAACCCTAGAGCTTGCAGGATTTCCCTTGCAGTTAACTGGGTTCTGGTGGCTAGTTGAGAGAAGTAGCCTGTCAAGTAGGCTTGTTTTGCTGGAGGAAAGGAATGCCATCTGGGATGCTGTGTCCAGGCTTGCTCCCAGGAATACTATTTGTTGTGTGGGGACTAGTTTTGATTTCTTTTCATTGATGGTATACCCCAGGGAAATCAGTAGGTCCTTTACAAAGGTCAGGTGCTGTAACAGCTTATATCATGACTGCCTGCTTGAATCAGGCAATTGCCTAAGTAGGGGTAAATTTGAATATTTCTTTGTCTGCAAAAAGCAATGGCTGGAGCCAGGCATTTTGTGAAAACTCTGGGAGCAGTGGATAGGCCAAAGGGAAGCGCAGAGAACTGAAAGTGCACAGATACTGTCCTGAAACTTAGATATTTCCTGCAAGATTCCCTGCCTGGGATGTGTAGGTAGGCCTCTTTTAGGTCTAGGTTAGCTAACCAAGCATCCTTGGAAAGCATAGGAAGAAGCTGCTGGAGGGTGAGCATTTTGAATTTTGGCATCACCAGAAAGGTGTTTAGAATGGATAGAATGAGGATTGGGCGCCAGGTGCCCTGTTTTCTGGGTACCAGAAAAAGTCTGGAATAGAAACCTTGGCCTATCTGGTCTGCAGAAACATGCTGTATTGCCCTCATGGAGCGCAAGAAAGGACTTGCCTTTTGACCTTTGCCCACTGGTTTGGAGGAAGATCTGGGAACCCTTCTGGGGTTGGCAGAGTATGGAAATAAAATTTGTATCCCTGGGACACTATGTTGAGGACCCACTGGTTGTTGGTAATAGAGGCCCAGTTGTTTGCATGGAAGGAGAGTTTTTTTTCTAGGGTCACAAGCAGGTGGGCAGAGGTAAGGGGTGGAGGTGTAAAGTCATTGTGAGTTCTCACCATAAGGGGATGGCTTAGCACTCCCTGTTTTTGAAGAAGAGGAACGCCATTGCTTAGATCTCTGCATTCCCTGGGACTGCTGTCCGGGGGGGTCTGCTTCCCCTGGGTCTGGGCTGAGCTGGCCTGGTGGGGGCCGTAAAGGACCAGTGCTTGGAGGGGCAATGACTACTGAACCTCGGAGGCTGGACTTGTAAAAAGTCTTTAACTGTCTGCATAGATTTAGCTTTTTCTTCGATCATTTTTAAGACATCTTCTGCCTTGGTGCCAAACAAATTGTCTTTGTTCAATGGTGCGTCCAATAATTTTGATTTAACAAGGTCTGTTCCTTAAGCCAAGCATGCCTTCTTAGGACAGAACCAGTGACTGCTGCCCTGCAAATTGCTTCTAAGGCATCCAAGCCACATTGCAAGGTGTGCTTAGTAACTTGGCTTGCAGAATGCATAAGCTCTTGTAATTCCTTACTTTCTGCACAAGCAGGAAAGGAAGATATTTTCTGTTTGAGGAGTTCCATGGTATGCTGCTATTTCAGCATGTGGAAAGTACAGCTTTGTACCTACCATAAATGGAGATGTTAGAGTGTTCACACTGCTGCAGTCATTATACTTGGGTTATCCTGCCGTCAGGCGGTTCCCTAGTCGGCCTGAGTTCCAAAGTCTTGGTTCGGCGTCGGATGCTGTTGACTTCTCCCTGACATCAGTGCGACAGAGGTATATAAGATGCAGCCAATGCCATTTTCTTCAGTTTTTCTTGCCCCAGATGTCAGGTGCCCCCACATAGGTAGGCAATTCAAATTGCTAGTAAAACATGAATAAGAAAAGCAAACAATAACTTTCAGGTACCAGCAAATACTCCCCATAGGTTGTAAAGGGTAGAAGACCTAGGTACGTATCAACAAAAAAGTGGGATAGGAGGGAGGGTAACCTGGACTGCAGCAGTGTGAACACTCGAACCTCTACATTTATGGTAGGTACAAAACTGTACTATGTTCATCGTGTTACACTGCTGCAGTCATTACACTTGGGTAGAATCCCAAAGCTGAGGTAGGGTGGCTGGTTCTATATTGCATTAGGGGTGGCTATAAGGCCCTGCAGCACTGAAGAGATGAAGCCAGCTCTGGATTTGGAGTATAGAGGCAGATGGTAATGCTTGGTGAAGGTATTCACAGAGCTCCATGTTGCTGTTTCCAAAATATCCTTGGTAGGTACTCCTCTGAAGTAGGCCGTTGAAGTGGCTGTTGCCCTGGTGTAGTGTGATCTAATGCTGGTAGGCACAGGTTTTACATGTGCATGTAGCAGAAACGTATGCAATGTCCTATCCATTTGGAAATAGTCTGTTTTGAAATGGCTTTTCCCTGTGCTCCTGCAGCATATGCTACCAATAATTGCTCAGATTTTCTGAAAGCTTTGGTTTTGTCCAAGTAGAAGCGTAACTGCCTGTGAATGTCCAATGAATGCAGTAGTTTCTCCCCTTTATTCTGTGGTTTTGGATAAAAGGTTGGCAAGTGAATAGTTTGGTTTAGGGACACACTTGAAACCACCTTAGGCATGAAAGTAGGATTAGTTCTTAAGGACACCCTGTCCTGGTGGAAAATGAGGAAAGGTTCCACTGCCATTAGTGCCTGTAACTCTGAAACTCGTGCTGATGCGAGTGCCAGGAGCAGAGCAGTTTTCCAAGAGGTATATTTTAATTCTGCTGTGCTAGCTGGCTCAAAAGGAGGTAAAGTTAATTTTTCCAAAACAAAGTTGAGGTCCCAAGTTGGAGCAGGTGCTCTACTGGGCGGTCTTATGTTTTTTGCCCCTCTGAAGTACTGTTTTAGCAAAGGATGAGAGAAAACTGGTGGATCCATATTATAATGTGCAGAGATGGCAGAGTCGTGGATCTTGATGGAGAGGCCTTTGTCCAGCATCTCAGTCAAATATTGTAGTATCTGAGGAATGTTTGGCACAAGAGGGGTCAAGGCTGCGAGCCTGGTTCCAGGCATAGAATCTCTTCCATTTATCCGAATAGGCTTTCCTGGGTACTTGGCCTTCTGGCCTCCAGGATGACATCCATAACAGCTTTGGAGAGAGGCATCGCTTGCTTGGCTAAGGTATCTTCCATGCAGCGAGATTTAAGGTTCTTAGCTGACTGTGGAGTATCTGATTGTTGTGCTGAGAGAGTAGATGTGGTATCTGAGGCATAATCCAGGGTGGTCCTTGTGCTAAGTTTTTTAAGATTGAGTACCAGTGCTGGCATGGCCAGTCTAGGGCAATCAGGATAATTTTTGGCTCCTTTTGCCTGGCTTTTATGAGTACCTTTGGAAGAAGAGGCAGTGGTGGGAGAGTATACGGTTAGGTTTTTCCAGCTGAATGAGAGGGCATCCACTTTCCATGCTTGTGGATGGTAACTCCTTGTGCAGAATTTCTGTAGCTGGCAATTCCTTGGGGATGCAAACAGATCTATGTCCGGGCTCCACCATTTCTGTGTTATCATTCTGAATTTGTATGGATTCAATTACCATTCACGGGGATCCATGATACTTCGGCTTAAGTTGTCTGCCAGTGTGTTTTTCTCTCCTGGCAAGAATTGTGCTTGTAGATGAACATGAAAGTTTATAGCTGTGTTCCACAAAGTCATTGCTTGTCTGCAGAGGTGGTATGAATGGGTGCCCCCTTACTTGTTTATGTACCACATGACTGTGGTGTTGTCTGTCTTTAGTAGCAGTTGTCCTGGATGCAGCAGGTCTTTGAAAGCTATAAGGGCATTTTGTACAGCTAGCATCTCTTTTTGGTTGATGTGAAGATGCCTTTGTTCTATAGGCCACTTGCCCTGAATGCATTTTCCTGTCATGTGTGCTCCCCAGGCGTAATCCGATGTATCTGTTGTCAGTGTTTGCCTGGGTGTGGGTTGAGTAAAAGGCTGTCCCTTGTTGAGGTGACAAGCTTGGGCCCACCATCGAAACTCCTTCTGAAGGCAAGGTATTAGTGATATAACTGTTTCCAAACTTTGACAGTGTTGAGGCCATACACTCTTTAGGTACCATTGTAGTTTCCTCATATGCAGTCAGGCATATGGAATTAGTAGTATGCAAGATGCCATGTAGCTCAAAGCCTGCAGAATTTTTCTTGCAGGGAGTTGGGTCTTTGTTGCCATCAATTGAAAATATTGAGTCAATTGTCCTTGCTTGTCTGGCGTGAGATAAGCCATCTGGGCCGTTGTGTTCAAGCTGGCACCCAGGAATATTATCTCTTGTGAGGGCACTAGTTTTGATTTCTTTTCGTTTACCATGTACCCCAGGCAACTTAATACCTTTTTTTACAAATGCCAGATGCTTTAGGAGAATGTCTTTGCTCTCTGCTTGAATTAGGCAGTCGCCCAGGTATGGGTAAATTTGAATTCCTGTCTGCAAAATGTAATTACTGGTGTCAGGCACTTTGTGAAGATGCTGGGCGCAGTAGATAAGCCAAAGGGCAGTGCAGAGAATTGGTAATGCATTGGACCAGCTATGAATCTGAGGTATCTTCTGCAGTTTTGTCTGATAGGGACATGCAGGTATGCCTCCTTGAGGTCCAAGGTCACGAGCCAAGCTTGCTTGCCCAGCTATGAATCTGAGGTATCTTCTGCAGTTTTGTCTGATAGGGACATGCAGGTATGCCTCCTTGAGGTCCAAGGTCACGAGCCAAGCTTGCTTGCCCAGCATGGGAAGAAGCGGCTGCAATGTCAACATTTTGAATTTTGGAACATCCAATTAAGTGTTTAGAGATGAAAGATCCAGAATAGGCCTCCAGGCTTTGTCTTTTCTGGGTATCAGAAAGAGTCTTGAATAAAATCCTTGTCCTTGTTCCTGTGGAGGTACCTTTTGAATAGCTCCCATGGTCATGAGTGCTGTAATTTGTTTTTGAGCCTCTGCCCATTGATTTGGTGGCAGATTTGGCATTCCTTTTAACCTTGGCAGAGTGTGAAAGTGGAACCTGTAATCCTGTGAAACGATATTGAGGACCTATTTGTCTTTGGTGATCATATGCCAATTGTGATAGAAAAGAGCCAGTTTTCCTCCCAATGGGGCTGCCAAGAGAGAAATGTTTGGCAGCTGTAGTGGAAAGTCATTGGGACTTGTTTTTTGTAAGGTTGCTGTCTGTCTTCTTCTTTCTAGCCTGGTGCACCCCCATTGTTGAGGCCTGTAAGAACCTTGTGGCTGTTCTCTACCTCTTGGACATCTGTATTTGCCCCTGTGAGGTCTGTCTGTAACAGGAAAGGACCAATTCTTTGTTGGCCAGTTTCTGCTAAATTGAGGAGGCTGTACCTGTAAGAAATCCTTCACTGTATACATAGATTTTGTTTTATCCTCCATTTTCTTTAGTACCTCTTCTGCCTTAACTCCAAATAAGACATCATGCTGCAAAGGTGCATCCAGTAGTTTTGCTTTAACATGATCTGGTAATGTATGTTCCTTTAACCATGCGTGTCTTCTAATGACAGAGCCTGTAACTGCTGCCCTACAGGAGGTCTCTAAAGAATCAAAATCACATTGCAAAGTATGTTTTCCCACTTGTTCAGCAGCATGCAATAAATCCTGCATTTCCTTAAAATTAGGAGGATCTGTATCTGAAAGCATTTTTTTTCAACTGAGACATCAGAAATTGCTGATATTTTAACATGTGTAATTGCCAATTTAAAGCTCTCATTGATAAAGTTGCAGATGTATACACTTTCTTTCCCCATCTGTCTAATGCTCTGGAGTCTCTGTCAGAGGGAACTGGATTCTTTGCTGATGAGGCCTTAACCCCTTTGGGTCCCTGAGAAATAGTTTCTGGGTCTGCCACTGGGCTTTTATACAGAAATTTATGTGAGGCAGGGACTCTAATACCGGTCTGGTTTAACTGGAGCTGGAGGTAAGGAATCAGGATTTAAACTGGATTCAGTATACACACCATCCACAATATCTAACACTGGCGGAATAGCAAGGGGTCTGTGTTGAGGCAAAAGTAGGAATTCTCTGAGCCTTTTCTTGGATTCTGAATAATCTTGGCCTTCCCAATGGAAATGCTCCCTCATGGTGTGTAAAGTTTCCCCAAAAGAGTAATCCTCTGCTGGAGAGGCTGATGCAATGGATTCCTCAGCATAAGAATCCTCATAAGGGGGTAAAGAATAACCTATGTCCGAGGAAGAATCTGAGGAAATGGACACCTGGTTGAAGAAGTCATAATCCACATCCTGTCTAGGCCTTTTATCAGGAGGGGGATAGGACCCCCCTGATCAGAGTGATCAGGTCTTCGGCCATTTTGAGCATTTGTTTCTTAGGCATGGAGGCCTGTCCTGGAGACTGTGATTTCTTAGTTTTAAGAGGTGGTTTAGACTTAGAAGAGGGTTAAATGGTAAGCTGACTGGGTCTGAAGACACCCTCTGCAGCTGCGGGTGGCTCATGTACTCCGGATCCCTCCGCAGGGTCGGTATCGGTATTCTGTAAAACTTGGGAGTCCGATGGCCCAGCCTTCTCCGCTATGGAGTCGGTGGCTGTCTGTGGTTCGGCAGAAGCGGTCGTCCGGGGCTGCGAAGACGCCTCCCTGAAAACCGGCGACTGGCTTAGAAGAGGCTTCGTTGTCAGTTTTGTGCCTCGGATACCTGTCTTTGCGCTTTTTATGAATAGCGGTCGTCGGAAGTTCCGACGGCATCGTGTAATTAAATTTTCTGCCAACGTAATGTCGGGCAAAATCAAACAGACGTTTAATAGTACGCTTGTTAAACCTAGCACAAAACCGACAACCAGTGTGGTCTGGGCCCAGGCATGGGATACAATAAGAATGGAAATACTTATGAGGTATTTGCTTCCCCACAAGAAATACAGTGATTAACTTTTACTGACAGCTGTCTGAGGCAAGAAAAAGTTTCCCCAACGGGGTACTTAGCTTTGTAGAAGACTTCGGATCTGGATTCGGAAATAAATTTAGATGAGATTTGTTTGGATAATTCTGTTCTTTCAATATCTGTATAACTTCTATTTTTGTAACTTTGTATAAACTCTGTACAATTTCGTGGAGCTTTTCTCCCCGGGCCTCTACTGAAAATGGACATGTCTCCAGCTAGACTAGCCCGGTCAACAAATGTAAAATAAAATAAATAAATGGAAATCTCAGGAGTCGGCCGACCGGCACTTGCGAACTGCTTTTGCTTCGGGCACTGCGCGGCAAGAAAGACTGAAGAAAATGGCATCAGCTGCATTTTGTATACCCCTGTCGCACTGACGTCAGGGAGGAGGCGACAGCATCCAACGCCGGACCAAGACTTTGGAACTCAGGTCGACTGGGGAACCCCCTGACGGCAGGATAACCCAAGTGTAATGACTGCAGTAGTGTAACACGATGAACATCTGACAATTTTGTGCTCTAATAGCAAGAGTTGCAGAGGTGTATACTTTTTTACCCCATCTATCTAAAGCTCGGGAATCCCTGTCTGAGGGGGTTGGATTCTTAGCTGAGGTTGCTTTAATTCCGTTAGGTCCTTGGGAGAGGACCTCTGGGTCAGCAGTAGGATTTTTGAAAAGGAATTTGTGAGAGTCAGAGACTCTGTAGTACCTTGTCAGGTTTCCTGGGAGCAGGAGGAAGAAGAGTCAAAATGGATTCCATAAAAACATCATCCAGAACATGAGGAATGGCTAAAGGCCTATGCTGTGGTAAATCTAAGAATTCCCTTGACTGAGGATAGTCCTGACAATCCCAATGGAAATGCTCCCTTAAAGTATGTAGGGTTTCACCAAATGAAAAATCATCGGGTGGAGAGGCAGAAGGAATGGATTCCTCTGCATCAGAATCCTCATAAGCACAGAGGGCTGCACGTCTTCATATTCAGAAGCATCAGAGTGATTGGACTCCTGTTCAGCTAAAACTACTGGAGACAGGTCTCGGGTAACCTGGCTTCCCCTAATAAGCATAAGGTGGTCTTCTGCCATTTTAAGCATTTGAGATTGAGGCATGGAAGCAGGTGCCTGAGCTTGGGTCATTGGTTTTTTGGGAGTAGTTCATACCCTGGGCCTTAGAAACTCGGTAGTTTTAGAAAGAACTGATGACGCGAAAGAAGTCTGTTTGTGTCTAGTATCGGTAGTGCGAAGAACTTCCTCGGAAGCAGGTATCTGCTCAGTGGCTCCAGACCAATCCAAGGTAGAGACATTTGCAGGATCCTTAGTCGAAGAAGAGTTTTGCGGCATACTGTACTCCGAAAGGGTCTCAGTAGTTTCCTGCGAATCCACAGAAGCGGGCATCAGAGGCTGTGGAATCACCTCAATGAGGACCAGAGAACTGACTACTAGCTTAACGGAAGCGCTGTCGGCAGTTTTGGACCTGTGCAGTCTGTCTCCGTCTTTATCCTTATGTTTTTTTGGAAGAACGTCCGTCAGACAGCTTACTGAAGCCATAATGGAATTCGAGGACAGAGGGAAAATATCTAGCTACAATAAGGGTCCAACGAAGTATAGTTCAGGCATTGAACAAAGCACAAAAGCGACAGCAAGGGATGTCATGGTCTGGGCCTAAACAGGTGACACAGTAAGAATGAAAGTCTCTGTGTGGCATTTGCTTTCCAAAGGCGAGACAATTGTTAACTTATTCAGACATTGGTTAGACCAAGAAAAAAGGATCCCCAATGGAGTATTGGCTTTACAAGACTTCAACTTCAATTCGGAAACGAAAACTCGGGTAGCGGCTGACCGGCACTCGTGCAAACTGATTCTGCTTCGGGTTCCTCAGCAAGAAAGACTGATGTAATGGCTTCGGCTGCCTGATTTTATACCACTGACGACCTGACATCAGTCCTGGAGCGACAGCAACTGACACAGAAATACTAAGCCTCGGGTATTCGGGCCGACTGAGGGCTACCCCTGGCAGGATAACCCAAGCGTGATGACTGCAACAGTGAAACACAAAGAACATCATCTGAGTTCCTGTAAAACCTTCCCCTTATCCTGAAGGGACTTGCACAAATCAGCAGCAGCTTCCCCAAACAAGTTTCATCAAGAGGGGCATCCATCAACTTAGCCTTGATATCATCAGGCAATGGTTGAAGCCGAAGCTAAGAATACCGCTTCATCACTGACTCAAAAGCAGCATCTGCTGCTTCATAACTACACTTGATGGAATGACGAGCCACCTGTGAGGAAGTCCCTAACAGGAAAACAGCAGAAGTTTTACCCTCAATCAGGAAAATCAGAAATAACCTGACAAGCCTGAGACAGGAGAGTCAACACATACCTGGACTTATGCATCTGATAATTAATTGCCCTAAAAGCCAAGGTAGCAGAGGTGTAAGCCTTACCTAGGAGTTCCATGGTTCTGCTGTCTATCAGAAGGCAATAAGTTTGGTGATGAAAGCAACTGAGAGGGCCTGTCAGATGCTACAGACACCACTGGATCAGCAGCAGGGCACTTATACAAAAAGTTATAGTTCTCAGGCACCCTATTAAAACCTATCAGATTTCTTGAGAGCAGGGGGCTGAGAATCAGGAGGTTTAGAGGCATTGGAAAACACATCCAACAAAGCAGCCAAAACAGGAGGAACAGCAGAAGGTCTAGGAATTTCCATCTGCAGCAACTCATAATACCTCTTATGGATCTCAGAAACCTGAGCACAATCCCATTTAAAAAAATCCATCATCCTGGAGATTGTGTCCCCAAAAGAAATCTCTTCAAAGGGAGCATCAGGTAGATTACTCTGCCTCGGACCCAGAGTCCAAAGGAGAAGGAATTTGAGAAGCGTAAGCAAGGGATTTCTCATCAGAATCCAACTCCTCTTCCATGGGGTCTTTTAAGTGGAGTAGAGAACCAAGGGGGAGCTGGAACAGAAACACCCTGAGGAGGTTTCAGTGCCATTAAAGCATTAAACAAACCCTGCGTGAAGGCCTGCCACTCACTCTTTGGCTCCTTAGGGGGCAGAAGAAACATGTTTGTTTTTGTTTTGTTTTTCTTTAATGGGATGTCCACCTTATAAAACTTGTAAGGCTCTGAACCAGCATGGCATTCAATAATGGTAGTAGGAATGTCTGACTAAATTCCAAGAAACACCTCTAAGCCACTTGGAAATAATCAACGATGGTTCCCTCTGAACATCCGAAACACAGACATCTGGAAAGCCTCCTCAGAAGTGTTTAATGCCGGATCCCCATCAGCCTTCAACCCAATCGAGGCAGAGGAATCTAATAAAGCCGGGGAAACCTCTGGGTATTCACTCACCTTGGGAGAAATGTCTGGTGAAGGCTGGACAGCAAAAGATTCTGGCCTAGGCTTCTTGGCCCTCTTCCCTGATGGCTGTCCCTCAGGTCAGGAAGTTCCCTCCACAGTATCTTTCTCGAGAAGTTTAAGTTGCAGATTCTCGGTATACAGTGCTAAAGAAGAAAGTCTACTACTCAAAGTTTTGGGTACAAAAGCCCGATAGACAGAACAGGACATATGGTTGTGCAAGCTGCTAAGGCAAAACAGACACTGTTCGTGGTAGTCTTTATGGGGAATCTGTCTCCCACACTGGCATTTCCTCTGCTTGGATGTTGGATGATATGAAACCCCACAAGCAACCAAAAGAACAAGTAAACACGAAACCCCAATGGGGTGCTTATCTGCAATGGAACATAGGTGTTCAGACAGACTATCAAGAGATAGTGATCAGACTGATGGCAAAGTTCTGTTGGTACATTCAGATGTCACTTTATGCCCTACGCTACATGGAGTCTGTGTGAGATGTACAGCGTACCTAAAAGCAACCTAAAGCTTGGGTATACTGGCCGGATGTCGGGCTACCCTAGGCAAAGAATCCCAAATGTAAAGAACACTGCAACAGTGACATGGAAGGACATGTACTGCCACTTAACTATGTATGATTCGCTAGTGCTGGGTTTTCTGGCCTTTATTAATGTGAGTACAGCATACTCAGAAAACGTGTGCCTGGAAGGGATAAGCACCAGATCATCCACTCCGTCATACTTAGGGTTTTCAGGTTGGGAAATATGATAGATCCCCAGTTTTGGGACAGAATTTAACATGTTGGACAGCATCAATGGTTTCTCTGTCCAGGCTTAGCAGGAATGGGAATTAATGCTGCCTGGGCCAGAAAGAAACTATTAAAATCATCCTCTGTCTGTCCTCTCTGATCTTGTGCAACAACCTGGAGAAAAAGGAGGAAATGGGGGAGGGGGAACCATACAGAAGCAGACATCTGCCATCCAGGCTGCTTCCTGTATGGACCTGGTACAGAACATCAAGTCACATTTTCTCTGGAGAAGATAAATCTTTCTAGAACCCCTTAAGAGAGAAATTTCTAATAACCATATCTAAAAAGACGTCCATTTGCTGGGGTCTGAGGAAGACCTGCACAGCTAGTCTGTCAAAATGTTGTCCTACCCTGGAATGTACTGGGCTACTGTCACTAGCCCTAAAGCCTGTGCTAGTTCTAGCACCTGTGTGGCTAATCTGCAAAGCAGAAAATAGTGCCACTTTGTTAATGTACCATATGAATACTGTCCGTCCTAATCTTCCTGGAGGTCTGGTTGCCAAATGTGTCTGAAAGCTATGATGGCTAATATCACTGCCATCACTTCCTTTATGCTCACATACCTCTTACACATTTTTATCCCAGACACCCTGGACATTTAGGTTCCTTGAGAGGGCACTCAAAGCGGTGTCCAAAGCATCGGTTATCACTCTGGATCTAGTCTGCACTCTGAAAGGGGACTTCCTTCTTGAGGTATATATTCCCCATCCACCACAGGAGCCCTTTCCTTTGCAAGAATAGTGGGATTTCTGTTTGTATGAGTGGAGATACTGACATCACTGGCTACTTAGGTACCAATGGATATCCCTCCTATGTAGCCTGTCAAGGGGAAGAATCAAAATGCAAGTCATGCAAATTAGTAGCCTGAGAAATACCCAGGTAGACATGCTGTTGAGGTTGGCAATTTTGTTAAATGTTCTGAAAAGGAAAAGAATTTTGTCATGGAATGAAACTCTCTCTGTTCTGGAGTGCAACTTCACTTCAAAGAAGGCAACATGAAGAAAGGATCAAATGTTTTTTTTTTTAATGTTTGACTCGCTTCATTCTCTTCACGTGTCCCTCCAGTTTCTTTTAACAAATTAAAACAGGAAGGCAACAAAGGCTTACCATCCAAGACCAGTCCACTGTGATCTCCAGGGTGGAGCATGGAGCAAAAATTTGTCTGGGTAAACATGCAGCCCCTTTGTCTTGTAGAAAACACTGATGACAGGCACTTTGTAAAGACCCTGGGCATAGTAGACAAGCCAAAAGACAAAGTACATAACCGGAATTGACAACTCCCTGCTTCTAACCACAGGAACTGATGGCGTACCAGAGCTACAAGGATGTGGAGGTAGACATCGTTCAAATCCAGGGGTACGATAAAAATTCCTAGAAAGACTAAGGTTAACAGTTTTGGTAATATCAGCGCTTTAAACTCTGGTTGTGTCTTTCAGCTTATCCCGGTTAGGGGTCGCCACAGCGAACCTCCGGTCCGCTAATGTTTGGTAGTGGATTTTTACGTGCCGAGTTACCAGCCCTGACGCACAACCTTCAACGAAGGCACGCCCATTCACGCATGCCTCCACACAGAAGACGATCTAGCTGAGAATCGAACGGGACGTATTGCTGTGAGGCGACAACGCTACCGCAGCACCACTATCGCGAGTCTTTAAACTTTGGTACAGGTAAGAATTTGTTTGGTCTGGATAAATCAAGAATAGGTTTCTAAGATCCTTTTCTTAGTACAAAAATAGAAGAGTAAAATCCTGTCCTTAGCTTTCTTTGGTGATAATTTCTTTTATCTAGGAGATGTTCCACCTATGGAGGAATTGGGTGTCTATTGTTTGGACACTGCAGGAGGATACCCTTGAATCTGGGAGTTTTCAAAACTATGGGTGGCAGCCTTATCTTACTACTTGTAGAACCCATTTGTCTTGGGTAATTTCTTATTACGTCTTGCAAATAGAAGCAGTCACCCTTTTTTATTTCAATGTGTATGTTACAGTACATTTACATTGAATACATACATGAGCATTCAACGTACAGGAACAAAGATACATAAACACACACACACACACACACACACACACACACACACACACACACACACACACGTATTTCTTTTACAAGTTTATATTGATATGTTGTGTCTTTCAGCTTTTCCCGGTTAAGGGTCGCCACAGCGGAACTCCGGTCCGCTAATGATTGGCAGTAGATTTTTACGTGCAGAGTTGCCAGCTCTGGCACACAACCTTCTACGAAGGTACGCCCATTCACGCACGTCTCCACACAAAAGACATACCAGCTGAGAATCGAACAGGGCAACGTCTCACTGTGAGGCGACAATGCTACCGCAGCACCACCACCGCAGTGATACAAGTTTATATTGGTATAATCTGATATTTTGGTGAATGATGTGGACCACTGAGTTTAACCAGCTTCACAAAAGCAGATTATCAGCGTCTTTATGGAGGTGTTCAAGACATCCTTAAAAAGCTCCAACTGTTGACATCAGAAGTATACAATTCCAAATGGCAGGTCCTATTCTAGAAAATATCTTCTCCAGATGTGATTTTGAACTTAGAAAGGGTAGAAAAGGAAAGTGATTTTGGCTTCCCCTTAATGTGTATGTTTGATTTTGGATAAAGAGAATTATTTTTAGTTAGGAAAGTAGTCTAGATTAACAATTTTGAACAATAAGGTGGCACAAACCATGGTGGTGCTGAGCAACAGCGAGCTAATTTAATGTTAGGATGCAGAGTGAGTAATCATATATGCTGAGAGAGAAAAGAGCTGGTTTTCAGCAATTTGTAATTTATGAATATTGTGACTGGAGTGCAATTAATGGAAGGGCAAACCATACTTGACCTTGGGGATAAAGACATTTCTGACAATAGCTCCACATGAAACAGGAGAGAGAAAATGTGATATACAATAGAAAAGTTAAGTTGGTAAAGCAAATTAGATATGATAGCATCTCATATTTGTATTAAGAAGCTGAGTGAGGGATCAAGTGTGAGGCTGAGATAATTCTGCTGTACTATGTTAGGAAGGGTACCTGTTATTTAATCGACCGTCTAGAATGTCGAATACTGGATGTTCAGACAGGGAAGTTCGAAAAATGGAAATGTCGAAGCCATGGAAAGTCTAACTCTTTCCCAGGGAAAGAATTTGGTTGGCTGTTTCCGCGGCTTCTGCACTGTGGTGCGAAAGTTACAGATCGGGTTAAGGTAAGTGTGCGAGTGTGATGGCCGTTGGGGTTAGGGCGCAGGTAAGTGTGCGACAAGTGACGAACTTTAGGGTTAGGGTGCAGGTAAGTGTGCGATAGTGACGGACGTTAGGGTTAAGGTTAGTGTATAGATAGTTGTGTATGTAAGGCGTAGTTGTAGGTTTAATAGGTTTTTGGTGTGCCTGTGTTCTGTGTGTGTTTTTCGGAACAGCGAAATTTTTTCCTGGGAAAAAATTGGCTGTTCTGAGGTTTCGATGTAGTCATATTTCGAACTTCTAAGTTCGAACATATGGTGTTCAAAATTTTGGAAGTTCGATTATATGACACAGTTAGAAATATTACTTTCTCCCAGATCATTAAAGCTTATAGGTGGGACAGGAGGTTTTTTTTTTTTTTTTTTTTTTTTGGGGGGGGGGGGGGGGCGGTAGCAGCAAACATCTTTACTTTTCTTAACATATAGTAAAAACATTTTGTTGAGGAGCCAGTTAGAAAATTCTCTTAAGTCAGTTTGCAGTTTCTGATGAGGTTTTGCTTGACTCATTCCTCATGGTGAGATCTACATAAACGAACCTAATCTAAATTTAATTACTCAAAGTAATGTCATTAATAAAACAAAGATGTGTGCCTAAAGCAGAGCCTTGTGAACACTAGTCCTAAATAAACCATTGTCAGAAAACTATCCACTGTAATATATTTGAAAAGTGTTATCCTGTAGGTATCTACACACAATCAAATTTTACTATTTGTAAAATTTAATCTGTAGTTTCTTCAGTAAGAATATGAGGGACCATATGAAATGCCTGTTTCGTGTCATAGGTTCATAGATATACACTAGGCTAATGACCACCCCAGCTTTTATAAGCCTAGCCATGTAACAAATCCCAACTGTGTCCCTATGTATCACAGACATTTATTAGAAGGGGATAGGTTTGCTAGGAAGTTTATAGAAATGATGTGTGTGTGTGTGTGGGGGGGGGGGGCATTTATGTTTCAGGCAGACAGTAATACAAGCTACCAGAGACATGGGGGACAGCCTCAGGGTGAATTTCTAGTTTCCAATCCATTGGTTAAGGTTACACTTTAGCCAAGGACTCTGCTTCACATGGATGTGGAGCCTTTTCCAAAGCATGGGAATCCTCCGGGATACTTATCTGTCTTACCAACATACGTCATATGTCCCAAGCAAAATTTAAATCCTTGGATCTAGTAGTTCTGATGCTGTTCATTTTGCAGATATCCAAAAGGTCCATCAGAGTTGGATCAGAGGATGCGTTGTATGCCAGGCAGAGAACAGCTCTCAGTAACCTGTAGGAGACAGTACAGAGAGAGGACTTTAAAACAATCCATACAAGATATGCATTTATACCCCTACATTCTGATGGTAAGGAACTTTTGTGGGCATTTGAACTGTTGCACATGCCTAGTCAGGTACATGCCAAAGGGGGCATTAGACTGAATGAGGGGTCTGATAAGGGCCAAATAAAGTGATACTAAGAACTTGGATGCCATGCCCTTACTTATAAGGTGGGCAACAGAATGATTTTCTTATCACTTTGGCCACATGTTGGTCAAAGAACAGATTGTCTACATATGTTCCCAGATCCCAGTGTCTTATCAATGGCATAATTAGCCTAGGTGGTAGTATTCCCAAGATGCATTACAATGCATTTATTTAATTTTTCCCCCTGATTTTGGCACCAACCATATGTCTGGGTTAGACCCTCCTGTGAGATCTTTATGTCATGGGTGAATGTATAACAGCTCCCAGTTTGCAGTCATCTGTGAACTTGGTCAGTCAAAGGCCCCTGACATTTGCCTTTACCTCTGAGAAGTAGATATGAAATAGGAGTGGTTGCAGCATGGAACCAGAGGTACCCTGCTGATGATGAATTATCTCTAAACTGGATTCAAACCTAGCATCAGCTGTTCTCTTTCTCTAAGCTCAATGCACCTGCAGCTTCTGCCACAGGAAAAGTTAAAATCAAATTTTCTTATAAATTTGTCATACATCTGTAGACAGACATTACGCCAACTGCTATGAAGGGGCATTTTAAGTCTAACCAATAAACAGAGGTCAGAATCAAACCCTGTACCTTGAATCTATGAGGTGGACCTTAACCATTATGCCAAACCCACTCAAAATACTTATGCTGTTAATTATTCATGTAGGAATAGGGTGAGCTGGCAGCTATTAGTGCAGCTACTGAAAACATGTTTATTTTAACAGGTAGGTGGGGAGGGCGTAGCTGTGAAGAGTCATACCTGCTACTTCTTGGGGCCCTGAGACAGAGTCCCCACATGTCTACCCCTGGAGTTGTTTTTCCACCTCTCTACAAGTGTATGCTTTTCCCCTGTCTGTGACATTCATGCTTTTCTGGGGGTGGGGGTCAGCTCTTTCAAACATATCTTGGGGGTATGGACTGAAAAAGGTCCAACAGCAAGTCCTTTTTAAGGCTGTATTGAATCCATCCTCTGCTTTACACCAACTGCAAATGGCAGTCAAGAGCCCAAATGGCCTGGGAAGTTGAACTGGAGTATTTTTTTTTTTTTTACCAAATCAATAAAGAATCTCACTTTTTCCATTAGATCCCTTACTGGAATTCAGCAGGACCCCAAAACTAGATCCACAACTGGGTTCTTATACAAGTGTTAACGTGAACCATGAAATGGGCAGGAGGCTGCAAGTCAGACTGCAAGTATGAAACAAGAAATACATCAACAAGGACTTAAACAACAAGGGTTCAGACAAACCCATGAACGATCTACACCTGATAAGGGCATGGGAAAAGTCCTTGGACTCCCAAAGGAAGGATTCCTTCAATTTTTGAATGGTATCGCCAAAGGATAGGCCTTCAAGTGGTGAAGCTAACTACAGGGTGTTAAACACTTGGTAAACAGAAAAAAGGGAGAGGTATCTCAAGAGTCAGTACTGCAAAAGTAAATTACAGAGGGCATCTAGCTGCTCCTGCTCTTTTGAAAAGTACAGTTGTGTCCCACTTACCATAATTGTAGATGTTAGAGTAAATCAATGTTACACTACTGACTATTGGTCTTCCTGCCATGCAGAAGACCACAACTGGCCTAATTTCCAGATTTTGCATAATCCCTAGCCAATGACCAACATCTGGACATCAGGGTATAAGAAGGGCATCAGGGTATAAGGGCACCCCATCAGCACCACAGTCAGGTCTTCCTAAGCAGTGAACCAGCAGTCTATACCTGAGGACAGCCTAACCTCTCCAGTTGTCTGAATGAGAGTGAAAATGAGGAAAAAGCAGGAGGCAGAGAGGGGATGATGGAGATGAGAGGTTTATCTGCAATGAACTCCTCTATCACCTTGCACCCATCATGGAAGAGACAAGATGTCAGTAGATAATAGGGGTTGGAAGGATGGATTATGTAATGCAACTGTCCAACCCATCTATCCCCTGTAACAGCTGCTCTGCAAGAAGCAAATGGATCATTGCCACATTTTAAGGAGCGTCTAGAGACTTTTAAAGCTTCTTTGGCAATCTCCTGAATTTCCTTGGCCAAGATTCTATCCACAATAGAGTCTACCTTATCTAGCACTTTGAGTGATTCAAGGTACTCAAGCATATGAAATAACTCAAGGCTCTCAGCCAGGGTGGCAGAGGCATAGGCTTTCTTCCCAAATCTGTATAGTAATCTGATATTCCTATCACTGAGCAGGGGATGCCTTGTTGGACTTTTAGATAAATTTTTAGTAGTTTCAGTGGGAGACAACAGAAGGATCAGCCTTCAGATTTTTATATAAGTGCTTAAGTTTCCAGCACTCTGTAAAACTGCCTGGTTTCCTCACAGCAGTGGGTAGAGAAACAGGGTGTAGAGATATTCCTTGAAGGCATCATGTAATACAATGTGCACTGGGGCAATAGCAATGGTAAGAGTGAAGGTAGACTTATGAGTTCCCAATAGTGGGGGCCTGGGCCAACTGCTTATTTTCCCATCTGAAAGCCTCCATCATTCTATGTAGGGTACCCCTGAAGGAAAGTTTCTTGGGGGAAGAGTGTTTGTCATCCATGTCTGGATTTGGTTGAGGTGGTTAATGTCCAGAGTAAGACTATTCCTCCTCATTCTTACAGCTGGAGGAATCTTCCTCTTCCTTATAGGCTAGTTTTCTGTACCTTTTAGATCGTCAGTTCTTAGAGCTGGATGAGGGGAGAAGATTCTCTAGACTTCATGAAAGCCATAAACTTCTGAGCTAATTATTTTAAAGAGGCTTTGGTCTGATTAGAGGTGGTCTTAGGTGGGTGGGAAGAAAAAGTTATTTACTTTTGCAAGAGTCCGGACTCGCAATCAGAGCTGCTCAGCATTTGGTGGCAGCACCAGTGCGTCTGAAGACGTTTGCTTTCATTTGAAACCATCACTTGCAAGAAAAATTACCAAGTATTGTTTTATACTTGTAATACTTTTTTTCACTCCATTACTTAAGATTCCTGTCCTATTTATTTTTTTTCCTGCACTTGCTTAGAGTTTTAAGTTACATTTTTCCACTGCTGTAAGGACTGCTGTTCTGCAGCTACAGTGCTCTAAACACACTGCATCTTTTGTTACTAGGGTAGCACAAAACAGATTCCCAAATCCACTAAATTTTGGGCTACAAAACAGCCAATCTTACATTAAGAGGGTAAAATCTGCATTCTTGTGGCAGTAGTGGGCTGATTTCATGCATCAGAGCTGGGAATTGCTGGCAGAAATCTTATTGTGTGCTTGTCTGGCCCAAGGACAAAACTAGTTTAAAAGTTGCTTTTTCAGCTCATATATAAGCCTTTCATTTGCATAATGCTGTGCTTTGTGCACAGCTGGTTGGGGTGCCCTGTATATGTGCAAGAACCTAGACGTTGCATTTTTCCCCTATAAGAACTACCTCTAAAATTTCCCACAGTCCAGCACTGGTCAAGGAGCAAATGGTTTGCGCACTGAGCAGCATCTCCACATTCAGCTAACTGTAGATTACCCTATTACAGCACCCAAACCTAAAAGTAACCTTTCTGAAATTTCCACGGTCTCTTGCTACTTAAAGAACAACCATTTTTGGCACTGTGCAACATCACCAAATCAGTTGGCTATAGATTACACTTCATAAATCAGGTAAATCTCTCCTTTGGTTGCAAACACCCCCATCCTGTTTCCTTGTAAAACAAACATATTAAAGACCAGCAACCAATGGATAGTGTAAAGGTTTAAAATGAAATTTCATGTGCTCCAGAAGATTACTGTATGCGTGTCCTAGAAGGTTAATATAGGTGTTTGCAATAGCATAAGCGGAAACATGGAAAAGTACAGAATGTTAAGTTCCATTCCTGAGCCTGACGCAGCATTCTTTCTAAATCACATGGTAAAAAAAAGAAACTTATTCCATACTAAGCTAGAAATGTAGGTAAGTTGCTGATCCATTTTACTAAAGTTGACATATTTCTAAAAGATATTTAGTAATGGTTTGAAGAGTAAACTATATTATGAACTGTATTGGGTAACATTTTTCTATTGGGTGCTAGCAGTGGTGTGACTGATTTACTACTTTGTTAAAGTTTTCCTATAAAAAGATTATGAATTCTTTTGTTCGAGGTAACATGACTTCCTGAATACGGTCTCCCACGTGTGTGTGTTATTTCCTTTAATAAATTATACTTTAATCTGCCAATGACTGAAGTTTATTTTATTATGGTTAAACCTTTACAATAGGCACCTTCTTACTATCCCTGCATCCAGGCTGGTGGACATGGGCATCCTGAGACAATATAGCAACTGCTTCATGTTTAGTGATCACCACTTAATTCTGGAACAGACAAATACACTATATGAGAGGTAGTTACACAGTGTCACAGGAGGCAAGACTCGCATACAGGCAAAAAATGTCAAACAGGTTGTCAGTGACACATACCCTTCACACTAAGGACCAGTCACAGACCCACATATGCGGAGGTCCCTCACATGTAACTTATCCAAATCTCAAAGGCCTCTTAGACAAGGTCCCCAGCAAATCTGCATAAACACAAACAAAGCCACAAGTACCAGTATGACTCGGTCATAGTCCGTGTGGGTGTAAATGACATGAGCTGGACCTCCCCAGAGACTATACGGAGAGACACGATCAAGCTCTCAGAATATGTGCTGCAGGCTGGTATGAGCCTAGCACTGAGAAGCATTCTACCCTCTCCAAGGATGATACCACAATGCTAACAGAAAATGACTTTAGTAAACTAGCTTAGTTATTGGTGTCACTCCAAGGGGGTCCAATATTTGTCAGCCTGTGAGAACACTGACAGACCACACTGTTTTGCCAGGAATTAGGCTTTCAGAAATTGGCCAAATAATTATCCACCCCTATAGAGCCTTTTTTAAGCACTGCCAAACAGATAAACCTTCTAATATAGCAAAATCTACTCATAAGCTAAAGATATTACTGCACAATGCTAGGAGTCTCAAGGAAAAACTACACTCCCTGGAAGCACTCCTCATGCTGGAGAATGCCGACATCTGAACATTTAGTGAAACATGGTTCAAAGCCACAGAAAGCATCTAGTCAGTGCAAGACTATAATGCTTTTCATGCAGTCAAACCACTTACTGTACGTGAAATGACAAAAGGTGGCGGTGCATCAATATACATAAATGATGAGCACACCTCAAGACTGGTCAAACAATATGACACAAGCGATTCCATGTCCAACTAACCATAGGTAAAATCCCTTACCTTATCCCTGCTAGCTACAGGCCCCCCACCATGACCCAGGAAAACCATACCTCATATGCCTGAATGTACTAGAATCTTATCAATAAGCCAGTCACCATACTCATGGGTAATTTCAACTACCCCTCTATTAAATGGGAAACTTACACAACCACTAACATGCAAGCTCAAAGATTTCTAGAACTTGTTGACGCAAATACACAAATGCCCTAAAAGGTACAGTTGTGTACACTTACCATAAATGTAGATGTTAGAGTGTATCACATTTGGGTTATCTGCCTGCAGGTAGCCCTCAGCCGGCCTGAATACCAGAGTCTTAGATTCCTGCATCAGATGCTCTCTCTTCTTCCATGACGTCAGTGGTATAAAAACAAGCAGCCAACGCCATTACATCAGTTTTTCTTGCCCCAGATGTCAGGTGCCTCCACAATGGGAAGCAATTATATGCTATGTTACACCTCCAACAAAAAGCAAATACAACAGAAAACATAAATAAACCAAACAAGAAGGAAAGGAAGAGCCAAAAGAAGTCAAAAGAATTCAGGGGGCTGGAGGGAGGGTAACCAGGACTGCAACAGTGAATACACTCGAAAATCTACATTTATGGTAAGTGTACACAACTGTACTATGTTCTTCGTGTTTCACTGTTGCAGTCATCACATTTGGGTTGATTCCCAAAGCTAAGGAAGGGAGGAGGAAGTTAGAGAGCATTAGGGCCAGCTATTAAGCCCTGCACTGTGAAAGTAGCAGACTCCAAATCAGACTTCAGACCAATGACAAGTGGAGTACCACAGGGTTCAGTCCTGGGTCATCTCCTGTTTGGTATCTACTTCTCTGAAGTACAGGCTAACAGAGAAGGTCTTTGGCTAACTAAATTCGCAGATGACTGCAAACTAGGAGCCATAATTGAAACTCCTAACGATGTGGACATCCTACAAAAGGGCCTCACTGAGACAGATGCCTGGTGTCAAAGACATGGTCTCAAGCTCAATGCCAAAAAGTACATTGTCATCCCCTTTGGTAAAAACTCTGTACCCATGAACTACCACATAGGCGGTAGTCTACTTAACACCTAAAGTGTGATGAGACCTTGGGACACAGGTGGACAGTAGTCGCTCCTTTGATAATGACCGCCACAGTGGTCAGAAAATCCTTCTACGTGGCACACCTCATCACAAAAGGTTTCTCATCCAGAAAAAAAGAGGTCATTGTTCCCGTCTACTCATCACTCATTAGACCCATTATAGAGTACAACGCCCCTTTTGGTATGTACCTCACAAGACATCTACAAGAACTGGAAAGGCCGCAAAAATACCTCACAAATAGGATTACTGGCCTCAAACAGATGCCTTATGCAGACCGTCTCAAAAAACTCCAGCTTTACTCCGTCACATATCGCCTACTCAGAGGCAATCTCTGCCTAACATACAAAGCTATGTCAAACCCAGAGCTGTTGGACATGCTCCACTTAAAGAAATCCCAATCCCTCCGAGCTACACGCTCTAGGGACCTAAACCTTGTCACCACAACAAACAGAACATGCTGGAGGGATAGATTCCTGTCCCAGAGACTTCCCATACTCTGGAACAGACTACCTATCTATGTCAAACAGAGCTCCTCATTAGCACTCTTCAAGAAAAATCTTGATGACTGGATGGGTAATAGGAAATTCACCCCGGGGATCCCTTCTGTGGTTCTGCTTGACAGTACCTTTTTGGCTAGGCTTGTATAGGCCCTAGGGCCAATAGCCTAGTACCTACCTATGAACCTATAAATCCCTTGGCAATTTCCAGAGATACTGCACCTGGGTCTGCAATGGGGATTTTTATACAAAAACTCAGGATCCTGTCTCTTGGGAGTTTTAGTGTTTTTCCAGACCATACAAGGATGTCCTGGACTGAAGGGAAAAACACAGAGGGACCCAAGACCCAAAAAAGGTCATAGTACCTCATCTGGAAAATCAGAGACCTCCCGAGATTGCCCATTAAAAGTGTCCACACTCCTGACGGTCTCCCCAGTGACATGTCTTCTGGTGCAGGATCAGAGGACAGTGTCTCTGTGATCGGCTCCAAAGCCTACAGAGAAAGAAAGCTTCAGGTTTAGACATTCTTGGGGGACATTCTTCTACTTGGGAGAGAGGGGGGACTCCCGACAAATCCCCTCTCACCCCCTAAAGGGCCTATTTCAATACCGAAAGATTGCCAAATTCCGGTAATAACAGCCACACAGGTAAAAAAAAAACGCACTCTCCAAAGATAAGAATACAGCATCCATGGGACCAGACGACATCCCAGGCTGTGTACTACATCAACTACAAAATAAACTGGCACCTCACCTAAGTGTCATGTTTAATCATAACCTCACCTCAGGCTTCGTGCCCAGAGTGGTGCACAGCTACAGTTATCCCACTCCACAAGGGGGGATCCACCTTGGATCCTGGGAACTACCGACCCATCAGTCTGATGAGCCTGATCTGCAAGGCCATGGAACGTATTATCATGAAACTTATAAACAAAGACATTGGTAACCTTCAAACACTGGACCCCATGCAGTCTGGGTTCGTGAAGGGCTGATCTTGTCTCCTGAACCTGACTGACTTCTTCGAATCAGTCTCCTGAGCCGTGGACAAGGGTAAGGTGGTCCACACAGCCTATCTGGACCTCGCCAAGGACTTTGACACCATCCCTCACTCTGGAATCATAGATAAACTTACTAAGCTGGGCATTAATCCCTACATCACTCGATGGTTTGCCAACTGGCTTACTGACAGAACCCACACTGTAAAAGTAGCCGACTCCAAATCCAGCTCCAGACAAGTGGAGTACCTCAGGGTTCAGTTCTGGGACTGCTCTTGTTTAGCATCTACTTCTCTGAAGTACAGGCCAACACTAAGGGACTCTGATTAACAAAGTTTGCAGATGACTGCAAACTGGGAGCCATTATTAAATCCCCAAATGATGTGGATATTCTACAAAAGGGCCTTACAGAAACAGAAGCTTTGTGCCAGAGCCATGGGCTTAAGCTCAGAGCCAGGAAATGTATAGTTATCCCCTTTGGGAAAAAACATGTACCCGTGAATTATCACACAGGTGGCAGTACACTAAACACCGAAGTGTGATAAGAGACTAAGGGATACAGGTGTACAGTGGTCTCACCATCGATAACCACATCGCCACAACAGTCAGGAAGTCCTTCTATGTGGCACACCTCATCACTAAGGGCTTTTCATCCAGAAAAAAGGAGGTCATTGTCCTACTGTACTCATCCCTCATTAGACCCATTATACAATACAATGCCCCATTTGGTATGTACCTCTCAAGACATCTGCAACAACTGGAAAGGCCACAGAAATACCTCACTAAAAGAATCACAGGCTTAAAGCAGATACCCATGCTGACTGTCTATAAAAACTCCACCTATACTCTATTGCATATCGTCTACTCAGAGGCAATCTCTGCTTAACATACAAGGCCATGTCAAACCCAGAGCTGTTGGACATGCTACACTTAAAGAAATCCCAATCCCTCAGACGTACTCTCCAGAGATCTAAACCTTGTCATCACAAAAACAAAACATAAAAAAACAGAGATCTCTCAGGGTAAGGTACCTGCTATGCCCCCAAACAAAAAAATGTCAATATCAAGGTGCAGGTACTCCACGACTATCGAAGCCAACCATCAACCAAAAAAGCAAAAATCAATAAAAAAATTTTATACTCGAACTTCAAAAGAACTTTATTCCATGGGTTGTTAGCGCTTTCACGTCTACTCTGGACGCTTCTTCAGACTTTAATAAAACACTTCATCACTTCTGTATTTAAACACTTATCAATTAAACATTTTTTTGGACATTTAAGAACTCTGGAAAATGACATGTACCGATTGCATAGGTTTGTCTGGCAAAGAAGACATCTCCAGGCATGCCTGCATTTCAAGGTCATTCCCCGAGGTATGCGTGTTCTATGCATGCCAAGTTACGGGGATAGCCATCCTGACTTGCTTCGTAGGTGGCAACAGTTAAATATTGACTTTGGAAATCAATATATACAGCTTTTGTTGGAGTACTTTACACCTGTCAAGAAGGAACTATTGGCTAAGGTAGAGGAACAATATGATTCTTTAACTGCAAACTTTAAGACTGAGTTTTGTACCTCTAAAATACAGTCTATGAACAGACAGTTAATGTTGTACAGTAATAAGTTAGAGCAAGTGAAAATTAAGAAACTTAAACGAGATTGTGAAGATTTTCAATCAGGGCGCATTTTCATATGGCCTAGAGCCAGTTTACAAACCAATGCTCATGCAACCCATTCTTCACTAACCACGAACACAGTTAATGAAGGCGCAGTCACTACTCTAATAGAACCATCAAGCAACAGACCAGTCCTTTCCACACAGACGGATGATATTGTTCACCATGAGCCTGTTGCCTCTAACACACCCAGTTTGTCTCTACCGTGCAACCAACTTGGTCTGAATATATCAGAAAGCTCAGGTGCCAAACCTAAAACTTTTAGCAAAAATAACACTCTCAGTATACCCATGCCTTTAAACTTCCCACTCCCCTACAAGGATACGACACGCACACGCTCGGGGAGCAGGGGAAGAGGAAAGAGAAAACTTTCGGAAGAAACACCAGAGCGGAGAAGAAGAACGAAGAATTGAACTCTCTATTTTTTAACTTGACAAATAGATCGTTTTCATTAGGAGAACAATCATTAATAAATAGAGGGTTATCTTTTATACCCTCCTGCCATAGTGTGTTATCTGACACTCTTATAAGTTTACGCTTGTTTGCAAGGAAATTATGCCTTAAAGTGTTATTTAAAGATGATTCATCTGATAGCCATACTTCAGCCTATAATGTGATAGCACATAAAAGAAGAAGTACGTTTATACCCCCATTGACACCAACCATAGATTGTTTCATGCGCACATGTGAGCAGGACTTCTATAGTTATTATGAGAGTGGCAAACACAGTAACATCTTTATAAATTTGAGTCAAGAACAGAAACATTCTCTAGATGCCCTGACTAGCAATAAGGATGTTGTATTTAAGCCAGCGGATAAGGGAGGGGGGATCGTTGCCCTTGATAAAAGCTTTTATGACCAACTAATGAATGCAATGCTCAATGATGAAAAAGCTTATAAAGTCATTGATAAACTTAAGGTTACATCCATAATTAATTACGTACATGACACGCTGTATGATATGCTTATGACAAGATCTATAGATAAGCCAATGTATGATTTTTTGAAGGTAGAGTCACCTCTCATACCGGTCATAAAGGGCTTGCCAAAACTACACAAGGGCGAGTACCCCCCACCACTAAGACCTATAGTATCGGGTGACCATTGGGTCACCGAGAATGCATCCCTATACATACAATCTAAGCTGGGGTTGATGACTAAAGAAATACCGACAATTCTTAAAAACTCTTATGACTTATTAGAAGACCTGAAACAAGATCTGGTAACTGACAATCTCAATGCTAATACACTACTAGTTACTTTGGACATAAAAAGTCTCTTTACTAGTATCCCTAATGAGTATGGACTGGATGCTATTAGGTTTCATTTAGTTGAACAAAGAACCATAGATAGCAATGAGATTATGAACATTTGCTGTCTTTTGGACCTGGTTCTAAACAATAATGTTTTTTTGTTCAATGATATGACATATGCGCAAACATGGGGAGTTGCCATGGGCACTCCCTGTGCGAACGCATATGCCAACCTAGTTGTCCATAGATGGGAAAAGGAGAATGTCTTTAGTGATTCCAGATTTGTTAAAGTAGTCATCTACAGACGTTTTGTAGATGACGTTATTTTATTATGGAATGGTAGTGTAGAAGAGCTGGAAGAGTTTATAGGCTATATGAATAGCACAACATCCTTCCTAACGTTCACTTATGAATATTCTTTGGTTAGGGCTAACTTCCTAGATATTTCCATAGTAAAAAAGGGCGGTAATTGCCTTACTACTACCCTATATCGCAAGTCCTGTTGGAGAAATAGCATCCTCCACTATAGTAGTATGCATCCGCGGCACATCTTCCGTAATATTATAAAAGGGCAGGTTAATAGGATACTCAAAATATGTACAGACAGACAGGATGCTTTATGCTTGATTGAGCAACAGAAGGATTTTTTCTTGGATAGAGGATATCCTATGAATTTGATTAATGATGTAATAAATTCAGCCATAAATAATGTTGTCCCTAATAATTATAGAGGGAAAGCAAAACATGATATTGAGAGAAATGGCAAAATTAAATATGATATTAAATACACTAGTGATGTTGAGCAACTTACTAAAATTATAAAGGGGAATTGGAAAATTCTATTATCTGAGCCTTATCTTCATACATTATTAGGTAACAAGCCTAGCTTTAGATTCAATAATTGCATGAATCTAAAGAGGCTTTTATGCAAAGACAAACATGAGATGAAACAAACTGATATTCGAACCCAGATAAAGACGGGCACATATGCGTGTGGCAGATGCTCCATATGTGCATTCATAAGTAGGGAACAGGACCTTAGGGTCTTGGGTATTAAATTTAACTTTAGGGCAACTTTCTATGCAACCTGCAACACTCAAAATGTTATTTATTTAGCAAAATGTGATCAATGTGACGGTTACTACGTAGGCATGACTTCTCGAAGGCTTAGAGATCGGGCTTACAATCATGTCTACGATATCAGAAAGGGAAATACAACTAGTGCATTGGCTATACACTGTAATGAGAATCCTGGACATAAGTTTAGCTTCCAAGTACTACAAATTATTAATCAAAACAGGAGAGAGGGAGATCACATTGGCACTATTGAAATGTTTGAGCTCAAATGGATTTTAAGGTTAAAAGCACATGTACCCCCAGGGCTCAACACTGCCATTAATATACGTCCTGTATTATTAGGGTCGTTCTAAGACCTCATAGTATTTCAATGATCACATAATAGATTTTGTATCAAGTATATGTTAGTAGTATAGTTGAATTACAATAATATTTTTAGCTGGTAGTATAGCTGGACTTATGGCTATATTCCAGCTAGATAAACATTTTAAAGGAAGTCCCTTGAAAATGTATAATTATGCCAGCCTGGTGAATTAATTCTCTACTAACATTACCAAGAGATACTGGAGTCAAGAATGCACTATAGTATCGGATGTAATACAATATTTTTCATTCCTATTTTTGTCTACACATCTATATATATATGGCCTAATTGTTATCTAGTGGTCATCTAATGTTTGCTTTTGCTTAAGTGCTTTATATTTATGTTACAACTTATTTAAGGCCAGTGATTTTAGATTTCAACACTACTGTATATCAAAGTTTTAGCTTGCTCTAAGTTGGCGGCTTTATATTTTTGACAATTCTAGCAAGCAGTCATATGTGTTGAACACTGATCGAATACTTCCCTTAGATGCTTATATAGACTAACAAGGGACTACTTTTGTATATATTAATCATGTTTGTGACCACAAAACCTGGACAAGATATTTTGCTCACACCGTGAAATTGAGTTATCAGCTTTGGCATAGATTTTTACGGGGAGTAAAAAATTTTTGATAAACTAAGCAACGACCGAAGTTTTCATTTACCTTCCGTATGTTCTATAAGATAGACTTCGTTTTTATCATGAATAAGGCTACAAGTATAACCAAAAGTATGAAACATGGTTAAACTGAATAATTATGTGTAATGCTATACACTATTTATTTTAGCGATGCTTATGATTAAAACTAGCATGCCTTCTGACTCTCCCCATAAGTTTAAGTCCCATAAATAAGGCTGAATACATAAATTCAAAAGAACGTCGGCACACATATAGAATTTTGGAGACTTACTCATGATCGCAATCTAGCATCATAACATTAATTGAGCTACTATATTAGAGCGTGACAGATTCATGTTGATTTTGTTCTATACCCTGGAAATATAATATTTATTATTTTTATTTTAAGAATGTCCTCTGTATAACTGGTTGGTGCATATTTTTCTTTCCTTTTGTGCATCATGTAGAAGTATAGTAGGACACTATCTATGTTTCATTGGTTATAGAAAATCTTTTATTATGAATGGTACAAGATACATTATGAAACTTATACCACACAAATAGTATCTGTTTTTGCTTTGGCATACTATGCGTTGCTTTTAACATAGGCATAAATATCCGCCGTCATATTCTTTCAATAAATGGCAGGTATTTTTAATTTTCAAGCGTTATTACTATTATGTTTTTGATGTAGTCATACGTAGGAATAGTATTTAATGGCATTATCATCATTTAGTAAAAATTTATAGGTTGTTTTTAATTATTGTTTTATAATATTTTATGATTGCTGAAAACCTTCATGGCAAGCGTCACACCAGGATATGACCAAGATGTAAACTATACAGCCTCTATATACTGTAGCTATATTGGCGTTTTTATGTTATCTGTCCTTTATAGACCCAATTAGTTGCACGAAGAATAATTATAGTAACAACCATGAGTTATCTTGTCTTGACCTATTTTTTTGCCAATAGGTTTAGCTTGTTTTACATATTTAGAGCAGCACTGGAATGTGGTGATCTACTTCTAAAATAAGTTCAGGGTGATATATTTAGATCAGTATGGATAACCAATGTCTCCTATGGTAAGCGCCATATTAAGAGGTGACTGAGCTATGAATATGTAGTATATCAAGCGCCACAATTATATTGGTGTTTTTAAATTTGTTTTGTCTTTATGAACCTAATTAATTGTAAAAAGTAAAATCAAGATAGCTACCAGTTTCTCTGACTTATAATTGAAAACGGGTCCAAGCAGTCTTGCACAGAATAATACAATGTGTATCACTTAGAAGATGCAAGCTGCTTATCAGCTCATGACAGCTAACTTAGCTTGTTTTATCTAAAACAATACAATGTGCATTATCCAGAGTATGCAGCTATATAATTCAAATGTGATATGCTACATGAAATGGTTATGATTTAATGCAAAGACAGATGTCAGTGGCCTTATAGATTATGAAGCCTTGATATTGCATATTGCACGTTTAAAACTGTTTTAGAATGGTGAAAAAATGCTTTTCGTGCTTATAACTCAGTATTTAACTTGCTGATTGAGATGATGCTGAAAATGGGTGTTTCTTCTTTTAACAATTATGTTTAATTAATTAATTGAAAAATTTGATAATTGTTTTTGATTGAAGCTGGTTTTACTATATAAAGCGAATTCATTTTTGTGTAATTTGTAACCTGATGAAGCGCATATTAATGCGTGAAAGCGCTTGTTTTGTCTTAAAATAAATTCATCTTTACTTACCGTGGTGGTTCCTGGCAGTATTTTCTTCAATCTTCTAGATTTTACAGATTTCTACCTTGGGAAAAGATAACAGGATGGCAAGTTATAAATCTATTCTAAGCTCCTCTGATTTATATTCCCTACTAATTACCCATTTAACAGCATCTTCTGTTCTAGGCACAAATAAAAACTCTGCCACATCCCCAGTAAGAAAGGCTATATAAATTCCTGCTTAGCTACATCCCACTCCACTTTTCTCATCCAAGGTATTTACTCCCAAAACTTTGTCTCCTTTGTTAAATTTCCTCCAAACTCTATCCCTCTTATGCTTATTTTCTACACTCCTATTTGCAGCCAACCCTACTGATAAACTCCTTCTCCAGTACCCTACTGGCTTAGTTCTTAGAAAACTTGCAGATGCTTCATGAATACAATTTGCTATATGGCTACTTTCCTCCTGAAAGACACACAACCAAGATTCTAGTCACAATCTCCCACTTCCTATTTCAATGTCATACTTTTCCAGCTTTCTTATCTTCTGTTTGAGTTATGGATATGAGTATTAACCGCAAAGCTTTAGGATAACCCTAAACCACATTGTTCTATAGGGAATTCCCTCCCAAATAAATTCCTTCAACTTTCTCATCCACACCCTCCCCTCTAGGAGAACAATCATCTAACTTGTACACAAGACTAAAGTGACTGAAAATGATTTTCACTGCTTGTACTTTACTTTCCATATCCATAACAGTTTTCAGTTTCTCCTTCTCTAATCATTTTCGGTTTAGTCGCCTCCCACATATCATTAGCTGCCCAAATAAACTCCCTTTTAGACAACACACCATAACACTTCATCTTATGATCCCCTAAGTATTGATATTGCTGACCCACATCATGTGTAAGTGCACAGTTTACTGCAATAGCTTTTGCTTTATCTTCATCCAATTTTACATCCCAAATCTCTTCACCTTAGAGAATGCTGATGTCTACGCGGTCATGGTTTAAAGCTGTGGACAGCATAACAACAGTGCAAAATTATAAAGCTTTCCACATATTTAGACAAGTTACTACACAGACACGGACTAAAGGTGGAGGTGTTATAAACCTTTATATACACTAATACTGTTAAACATTGTATTATTTGGAAAATAAGGTGGAGGTGTTTCAATTTACATCAAAAATAAATATACCTCAAGGCTGGTCATACAGGACACTGCACTGGAGTTGCTCCATGTTCATATCACCACAGGCAAAATCCAGTATCACTTCCTTGCCAGCTGTATGTCCCTCTCTTTGACCTAGGAAACCCATACAATGTATATAAACATATTAGAAACCTAATCACCCAACTCAATACCATATTTATGGGTGACTAATTACCCCACTATTAACTGGAAATCCTATACAACACCAAACGTACAGGCACAGAGACTCCTGGATTTTGTAAACACAAACTCCGTGAACCAGAGAGTCAATACACCAACCACAGGTGCAGCCACAGTGGATCTGGTCCTCATTAAATATGGGAGAGTGCTGCACACTCCCTACTGTAATGTCTTCCCTGGTAAGGTCAGACCACAAAATTGTTTCCTTTGAAGTAAAAATAAAACCTGGACCCCCAGCTAAACCTGAAATATTCATTAACTACTATAAGGCTAACCTCATGCCTATTAAGTAATAGCCTGGCAAAACTGCAAGCCCCCATAAACCTCAGAACATTGTTGCCTATGCAAAACTATTCACAGAAGCCCTGTACAATCATGTTAACAGCTGCACAGAAGCAGCCGTACCTACCAGGAAGAAGTGCAAAAATAACTAAAAAAAAAAACAAGCCACCCTGGTAATATGTTGTACAACAGAAGAAAATCATGGCAAAAATTTGAAGGTGCAGCACCCATCACGATAAATGCACTCAAACTAAACAAACATCTCAGAGGACAAATAAAGTCTACCAAAGCCAAATTTGAGGTAAATTTAGCCTCCCAGGCCAAGGACAACCACAAGACATTCTTTGGCTATGCTCACAACCTCAAAGGCAATACACAATTGTGTGCAGAGCTCATTGTAAATGCAGCCACCTATACTGACCGATAAATTCGGTTCCAACTTTATTCCTCTCTCTCCCTCAAACCAAATATAACTCCCCCTGCTATCACTACAGAACAGGTCCTTAATGCTCTCTCTAAGGCCAAGAACAATGCATCAATGGGCCCAGATAATTTCCCAGGATGCCTTCTAAATAGCATGAAACAAACTATATCAGGGCCTCTGGAATTAGTACTTAACTATAGCTTCCAAACAGGCTTCATGCCTCATGAATGGTGAGCAGCAACAGTCATCTATCTGCACAAAGGTGGACCATCTACAGACCCTGGAAACTATAGGCCGATAAGTCTCACTAGTCTTGTATGTAAAGCCATGAAAAGTATCATGGAAATGATCAATTGTGATATAGTAAACATCCAGACACTACACCCAACCCAGTTTGTTTTTGTCAAGGGCAGATCATGCCTAATCAACCTGGTGAACTTTTCTGAGAAGGTCACCAAAGCAATGGATGAGGGCAAAATGGTCCACACTGCCTACCTTGACCTGGCCAACACATCTGACACAATACCCCACTTGGGCATTGTTGACAAACTCAAGAGATTAGGTACACATTCGTATGTCACCCAGTGGACAACCAACTGGCTCACAGACAGGACCCAGGAAGTTAGAATTGGGGAGTCCACTTCCACAAAGAGGCCAGTCACAAGTGGAGTCTCTCTGGGATCAGTCCTTGGACCACTCCTTTTTGGCATTTATTTCTCTGAAGTCAAGGCCAATGTCAGTGGTCTCTGGCTGACTAAATTTTCAGATGGTTGCAAATTAGCAGCGGTCATTGAATTCCACACTGACACAAATGTTCTCCAGGAGGGACTGACACAGACAAACTGGTGTCAGAGACATGGACTAAAACTAAATGCCAAGAAATGCATAATAGTATCCTTCAGGAAGTCATCCACCCCTGGTAACTATCATATCGATAACACACCCCTTGGAGTTAACCCAGTAGTCAGGGACTTAGAGACACGCACAGATAGTAATCTAGCCTTTGACCATCACATGTCTACAGTAGTGATTCACAAGTCTACAGTAATGAGGAAATCATTCTGTGTTACAGAACTTAAACAAAAGTATGGCATCTAAAGTCCAAGGAAGTCATTGTTTCACTGCATTTTTCATTTATCAGACTTATCGAGTACAATGCCCCCTTTGCTATGTACCTAATCAGGCACATCTAACAAATGGAATGTCCACAAGAGGCCCCTCACTAAAATAATACAGGGCCGAAGTACAAAGTCCTATGCAGACCACCTCAAGGCTCTATCCCTATATTCAGTCTCCTTCAGGCTTTTGAGGGGAGATCCATGCCTGACATACAGGGCATTGTCAGACCCCACTCTGCTGGACCTCCTGCATAGCTGCAAAACAAACAGCATCACAATTACCCATTCTAAGGACTTGAGCCTTGCCTTGACATAAACAGGACCTGCTGGAGAGACATGTATCCCAGAGATTACCCAGTCTCTGGAACAGGCTCCCCCATCCCCGTGAAGCAAAGTTTCTCCCTAACCCAATTCAAGTGCAACTTGGACAATTGGATGAGAGCAAGAAATTCATCCCTGGTTTGGCACCTATGACTCTAATGTACACACACAATCTGTAAATGGTTCATCTCCCAGGCTCTAGCTTGTGAAGGTTTCATCTCCCACGCCCCTACATAGACTTATCAAGGGTATCAGAACTTGTCAGAGATTTGGGATGCATGCCTAGGCTTAAAAAGGTCCTTGTGGTCATTAGCCTAGTAAACACCTATGAACCGGTCTCAAATTTCCAGAACACCAAAATGTCCTTTTCTGGATTCATCAAGTACAAACTAATGCCATTTACAAATAAGGCAAACTTTTCTCGATTACCACACAAACTTTATAGCCTTGAATTTGTGAATCCCTTATTTTAACTTGGATTACATTTAGAACTGGTAGGAGGGAAATTTGGCATCCTTGCATGGTTCCTCTGTTCAGATGCATTTTGTCAGAAAGGCACCCTCCCATCTCGAATCTGGTCTCTGACTCTTCATAAGTCTTCCTTAAACTTTATTCTATCGGGGAATGTTACTTGTACTGCTGCCCTTCTCAAAATCCCAGCTAACCATATAAAATGCTTTACCTGGATCAAGACTCAACAGCAGCAGCAGTGTGTATTATACTCAGATTCCTTCTGGATCATCATTGTTCTACAAATGCTATCAAATGCTAGCCTCCTCTCCACAAAATGACAAATTCTTATCAATTTTGCTAACATCCTGGCCATTCTTTGAGCTAGTACACTTACTTTAGAATCAGGTTTAATATCAAAATTGGCCTACAAGAATCAGATGTGAATGATCCTTACACTTTCAGCTATACCGTCACAACTGCTTTCTATCAATATTCAAATACTCCCCTATTTTAAATTACCCAGCTATGCCTTGTGATCTTTTTCACACTCATCCTCCTAACTCCCAACTTTCCACACACATACAACTGGTACACAGACACTTCCCTGTTAATTGATTGATTAAACATCAGGGTTATTTCAGCTCTTCCTGTCTTAGCTATTAACAGTCGAGTCTCGCCTTCCTCTATTCTTAACAAATCTTCAATTCTTCCATGCATACTTTTCATCACTTGCTCCTTTTCTTAGTTTACACTCAATTACTCTGCTATATATACATAAAAAATATATATCTGTAATACCTCTACAGGATCTGTGGTTATTTGTCACAAGCTCCATGTTTGGCTTACAACACTTACTACTTTTTCTTGCCCAAGTCACTGCGCCAGAACTTGTTACACAGGCTTTTTAAATTCATTCATGTCTAACATTCCCTTACTTCAACTTAGAAATCTACAATTACTTACTTTTTGTCAGGTGTCCCTTCGCAAATGCTTCAGAAATTGTCAACTCCTTTAAATAATTTTCTTTCCCAACTCTCTCAGTTCTGCCATGTCACTGAAGTCCATTTTGATTTTATCCTACTATTAAAGGACAATGGAATGCTATTATTAAATGCAACTTCTATATCCATTTTCTCCCTACAGTCCCTGCTATGAATAAATACAGCATTTAAAATAGACTGTTTCTCTCCACTAGAACAGTACCTTACTGTACTGTGATGGTTTCACTTTCAAAAAACTTTTATCCCGCTCTGGAAAAGCTTGCTGCAGTCTCCAGTTCACTGATGTCATCAAGGCCTATGAATACAGGTAGTTTTCTGTCCAATTCCCTCCCCAAAATGACATCACCATGGCCCTCCTAAAAACCACCCATGCTGTGATGACACAGCTCCCTGGTCCTTTCCCTATCCATACAGAAAGTAAAGGCTATAACAAGGAAACAGTACAGGAGTCAAGGCTCCTGCTGTCAATCACAGCAGGTAACAGCTCAAATTACTCTTAGCAATTTGACAGCTAGGGAAGTTAGGTGGAGATGTGTCAAAGTAGTACAATTCAAGCTTCACAAAAGACTGCAATTTAGCCATTCTTAAAAATAAGTAGCAGTAAAAAGCACTTTGAAAGTCTGTTCTGTGGCACTTGTACTGTTGGTATTTTAAGAAGCCACTGAACAGAATGAAATGTTACTCAAAACTGACAAAGACAGCAGCATATGCATGTAAAATCAATGCAGTGACAGGAGCTTTAGGAAGAAAGAGGCCTTCGTGATGCATTTTTTTTTTACAGACAAGCGCTGCATTGTGGGATATCTAGAGGCCGACTAAACAATCAGGATCACTTCAAGATGCTAGACCCCATGTGGTCAGACTCAGAAATTACGTAATATTTAAAAACCTGTAAATAGTCCCAGATTGGTGTTAGGAAACAACAAACCATTATGAAAAACATTTTTGTCTGTGGGTATGGTTCTCCTTTAAGCTATTCTAAAATAATTTATATCTTCCCTAATTATTTCTGAATCAGACCCACCACCTCTTGGACAAATACGGAAGAACATATGCCTCATTTACCCATAAATTATTTTGCATCCTTACCTATAATTGATGAATTAGACACAATTACTAGCTGGATCTCAAAACTTTAAATACATGTGCTCCTGTGAAATAATTTCTATACAATTTAGCCAAGTTAGTGTACCTACAATAATATTAATGTCTGAGCTCCTGCTACTGAAGTTACATCTTCCATGCCACATATTCTACTATTCCTTCAGAAATCAACCTTCTCATTGTTTTCCTTTCCAGACCTCCAGATACAGCTGCACTGTTGCAAATCAGGTTCCAGTCCCTGCTAAAAGCCTATTATTTCTCCCAGTTTTTTCTCAACAGACAAATCTATTAATGCCATTTCTCCTCTTCTATCACTGCTTACAGCCCTCTCACAAACAGTATTACACACCCCTTTTCCTCTGTCCCTGATGTACTGTTGTCCTTCCTGAAAGCCTCTGTCAAATTCACAAGCTCAGTGCTATTCAACTGCATATCGTGTAACCATGCAACTTTTATGCTATACACTTTTCTGCAAGTGTTAAAGACGATTTACTTGTCTTAACACTGATAAAACAGACATTCTGATAAAAAGTAATTACTAACACGTAGACAACAGATCTTTTGAATATGTTTCACGCACATGGTAATGGTTGGAATGCTGACGTTATATGTAGTTGCTTTTCATGTCTATTGGAAATCATTTCATATTTTCCCAGATTTTTCTCTTCAATAAGATCATGCAACAAAATTTTAAACATTTTAAAAACTCCCACCCTCTTTTAACTTACAGCAAATACAACTAATACACTTTACTAAAAGCCAATCTACTCCACAAACAATAGTTGCTTCAGCTTCTCTCTCAGAGTTAAAGGTTACTCATGATAATGTACATTAAGGCCCACTTACCAGATTAACTGTTCTTACTAAACTTGTAAGCTTTCAGTAAATATTAACTTCTAGCCTTAAGAACAAGGCACTTAGCTAACCTTAAGTAAAATTATATGCGCACTTTTATATGTTTAATGAAGAATTAAGGCAGCTTCAAACTTTCACTGAATTGTTTGCCAGTTCATCTTTAAAAAGTGAACTGCATTGTACCTAGCAGATCAACAGAAAAGGTAGTTTAGAACACACTGCCTAAACCTCTCGCAATCAACTGCCTGCACCCATGGGAGTTAGTGGAAAACCCAAACTAGTTAACTCTGAACATGCAACAGCAAACTAAAAGAACGAGCAAATGATGAAAAGTGGTAATCTTTAAAATGCCTACAGCTTAAACTAGAAATATTAACCTTGACAAACGTATTGAAATGGAAGTTTTTTTTTTAAATTCTACATATATCATTACATGTTTACACCACTACACATTTATACCTCAAGTAACCAAAGAAAACAACTTTCTTTGCAGCCTTTATCTTGTGATATTTGTAATGCAGCAGGCTTTGCACTGAGGTTACTTTCTTACCCCAATGTCACTGTCAGTCACTGATAAAACCACCCACAACCTTGCATTAAAAACACCTCTAACCACTTATTATGTAGGACTACCTTATACTTTAATAAAAATGCAATTCATGTCAGGAAAGAAATATTACATTCATAGCTTATTAAGGTCTCTTTTTTTCAGTCCATTCAGTGGATTCCTAAACATTAGTGACAAAGTAGGGGTTTATGCTTTCCAAGTCTTTAACAGTTTAACAGTCAAAATTAGTATTTAATTTACTTTTTAATGAACTACAGTTCATATGCCAAAACTCACACCTAGTGGGACTAATGCTGTACAATTCTCCCACTTATTCATTGCATTTCACTTTGCTGCCAGTGTTCTTTCTGATTATCTCAATCTCACAACACAAGTTTGTGGCTCCAGTCCAAGATACCCCTGACTTTTCTATTCAGCTTCTGGGCTGCTTCTATCACTCAATCATTTCCCACTGGATAACTGGAAAAGGCTTAATCTCTCTCTACAGGCTTTCCTACTGACATAAGGATGAGTGGCAGAGAGCACTTCAGCTTGCTGGTTCTTTCTTTGTGGTCTAAACTGTTTCCTCAATAGCCTACTCAATATTCAAAAATGTATTTGATCCTTCACAAAGACAAATATATTAACTTAAGTCTCAAGTGCCTCTCAACATCCTGATCAGTTAGATAAACTTACTTTTTCATGTGGTGGAGAGCAAATCATTTCCATAAACACTCGCATCTCTAATTTTTAACATTTCCCTTTTGCTACAATTGTCAGGAACAGTTCTTTCTGTTATGACTGCATATTTACTAATATACATTCTGGCACATTTGGAACAAACAAGATGTGCTCTCTCAATTAAAAAACCCTGCTGTGGAAAGTCGAGTCACTTATAAAATTACTACAGTCTAAGCCTTCCAGTTTATATGGTTTGGCAACTATCTCCTGTTTTCTCTGCATGTTCAGTACCCCCCCCCCCCATATGTCTTGAAATTTCATGCTCAGCCAGGCTTTCATTAATTTCAATCTCAGATTTCTGCAGTCTTAGCTCATCTTAATGGCTACTTAATGCTCCTATTTTTCGTGACATTTGACAACTAACATTATTCATTCAGTGTCCCACTTAACATTGAGTATTTTATTGATTTTTCCCTTTAAATTACTGAAAAAGACATCTCCTGTACTAAAGTTTCAATGTGAACTGCTTGTTGCTGGACTGCAAGAATCCTTCTAGTCAGAGCTTTTTCTTTTCTGGTCAACCTTCCTTTACTTTTTCCAAATTTCTTCTCTGCCGGCAAAGAGGCAAAAGCATTACTAACTCATAAAGAAAAGTTTCAGTGGATATAAAAAGTGTACACACCCCTGTTAAAATGTCAGGTTTTAGTGATGTAAAAAAAAAAAAAAAAAGGGATCACAATAAATCATTTCAGAACTTTTCCCACCTTTAATGTGACCTATAACCTGTACAATTCAATTGAAAAACAAACAAATCTGCTAGGGGAAAAAAATATAATAAAAATTAAAAAACTTACAATAAGCTAGTTGCAATAGGCAAGTTCGCCACTATCTCCCCATATAGTTCCCACCACTGCACTGCCCTAAAAGTAAATTGGCTAGAACTCCCACAACAACTAACCTATACCCAACTTGTCTTTACCCAGCAACTAATATACCAGCCAAACCAAATCCCAGTCCTACAGCAATTATTCCAACCATATGCTAACATCAAATTTCATCCCCTAAATTTTAAAGTCTCCACGTAGACCCCACTCCCACTTCTTAACACCTATCTGCTACCTACAGTAAGAATGTAATTTGATTATTCCTTTTCTTTTGTAAGGGTATACATATGTACATGTATTAAAGTATACTCAAATGATACACACACACACACACACACACACACACACACACACACACACACACACTACTTTAATATATTATAATAACTTTCTCCTTTTTCACTAAAGTGCCTATTGCATATTGTACTTTCTTTGCTGTCTCTAAATATTTCTGTTAAATTCTATGTAAAATCGACACTGTACCCGTCAATGTTATTCTTATTTTATTGGAGCTTTTCTCCTCTGGCCTCCGGCTCACCCCAGATGGACTATCCTGGTCAACAAATGTAAAATAAATAAGTGTGCACACTCTTAAACTAATACTTTGTTGAAGCACCTTTTGATTTAATTACAACATTCAGTCTTCTTGGGTATACACTTATCAATTAAAGAGAGTCTGATTAACCCAAAATAAAACTTCAGCTGTCCTAGTACGACTTCCTTGACATTTACTCAGTTGCCTGCTACAGCAAAAGCCATGGTTTGCAGAGAGCTTACAAAGCATCAAAGGGATCTCATTGTTGAAAGTATTCAGGAGAAGGGTACAAAAACATTTCCACAGCACTGGATATACCATGGAACACAGTGAAGACAGTCATCAAAAATGGAGAAAATATGGGACAACAGTGATGTTGCAAAGAACTGGATGTCCCTCCAAAATTGATGAAAAGACAAGCTGAAAACTGGTCAGGGAGGCTGCCAAGAGACCTACAGCAACACTGAAGGAGCTGCAGGAATTACAATCTCCCATATTCTCCATGTCTTGGTCATGGGGTAGGGTCGCAAGACGGAAGCCTTTTTTTACACAGAAAAACATCCAGGCCCAGCTAAAATTTGTAAACAATACATAAAGTCTCCCGAAAGCATGTGGGAAAATGTGTTATGGTCTGATGAGACTAAGGTTGAACTTTTTGGCCACAATTCCAAAAGTTACGTTCGGTACAAAAACACTTCGCATCACCAAAAGAGCACCATCGCCACGGTGAAGCATGGTGGTGGCAGTATCATGCTTTGGAGTTGCTTTTCTTCAGCTGGAACTGGGGCTTTAGTCAAGGTGGAGGGAATTGGAACTGGGGCTTTAGTCAAGGTGGAGGGAATTATGAACAGTTCCAAATACCAGTCACTTTTGGCCCACAATCTTTGGGCATCTGCTAGAAAGATGAAGATGAAGAGGAATTTCACCTTTCAAAATGGCAATGACCCCAAGCATACATCCAAATCAACAGAAGAATGGCTTCACCAGAAGAAAATTAAAGTTTTGGAATGGCCAGCTAGAGCTCAGACCTAAATCCAACAAAATCCTTGGGGTGACCTGAAGAGGGCTGTGCACAAAAGATGCCCTCGCAATCTCACAGATTTGGAGCGCTTTTGCACAGAAGAATGGCCAAATATTGCCAAGTCAAGATGTGCCATAATGATAGACTCCTACCCAATGAGACTGAATGCTGTAATTAAATCAAAGGGTGCTTCAACAAAGTATTAGTTTAAGGATGTGCACACTCGTGCAACCAGCTTATTGTACTTTTTATATTTTTCCCCCAACAGCTTGTTTGTTTTTAAATTGAATTATACAGGTTATAGGACCCAATAAAGGCGAGGAAAGTTTTGAAATGATTTACTGTGGTCTCATTTGTTTGCCTGACAATGGTTTGTTGTACAATTTGTAAACAAAGGAAATACATTTGGACAACTGTCCGAATAGAATGATTTCAGATACCTTCTTGCCCAATTTAATCTGTGCAACAGAAATGAATAAAAAGGGTACTTGTGAATGTTTAATACGTACAGCAAATCTTCCCCTTTAGTTGTGAATGAAGACAGGTAGATGAATGACGTTGAAAGATATGATCTCAATCAAACCTGGGAATGAAAGAGGGATTGGTTCTTAAGGTTACCTGTCTTTGTGAAAGGTAAGGGGAAACCAAAGAGTAAGCTGTTCTGAAAATCTTCTACCGGATGTTACTGCTACTAGAAAAATGTTTTTTCAAGACAGAAGCTTCAGCTGTTGTGCTGTTGCAGGTTCAAAGGGAGGCTTTGTTAGGGCTTCCTAAATAAATTTCAAGTCCGATGGAAGAAAAATGTCTTACTGGTGGAAGTAAAAAAAAAAAAAAAAAAAAAAGGTACTTGTAAGACTTTGGGTAACTTATGAGAAACCAAAGACGGATTCTGAAAACCAGTATGAAAAGATGAAATCTCTGCCAGCTGAATGTTAACTGTGGAATAACTGTAACCAGAGTGAAAGAGGGAAGACGAAGCGTAAATGTGGAAAAGAGGCTAAAGAGAGGTCAACATTCTGAATACCATCTCAAATGGTAAATCTTCCAGTTACTATGGCAGATTTTATGGGTAGAAGGTTTCTGAGAGCCTGTTAGAATACTGACAACATCATGGAGATGGGAGTTATCCACTGCCATTAACAGAATTGAAAAACATGCATTAATACTTTTGAATTGAGAAGACCTAGCTGACACTTCCCAGAGAAGTGAGTTATGAGACCTAGAATAATATGTAGGAGCCAGTGGAGCACTCTCAGGTGAGGCTTTAGTACAGGGAATCAGCTCTATCTGTGCTAATATGGGGCAACGAGGATGACAGTCACCTTGCACCACAAAGCTTTCTACAGGAATATGGGTACTGATGTAAGGGCTGAAGTAACCCAGTTGGCCAATGCCAGGACATAGCATCCCTTGGTGTTTATCCTAGAGGGGGAATTGTGGCAGAGCTGCTGCTGCTGCAGCACTTGAAGTTGTACTGGGGGAAAACAGATCACAGCAGGAAATGTCCCAGCAACTGAATATCTTTTTGGCAATCGCCAGACAGAGGGACCACTTGTAAAGAACTAGTACATCCCTGCTGAGCCTGCTACTACAGCATTGAAAACTCTGGGAATGTGTTGTTAGGAGAAAAAAGAGAAGCTATTCTCACAGTCTCATGGCTTCACAAAATAAAGGGTAGGACCTGGTTTCCCCTAGCTTGCTGATGTACCAGTTGACCAACAGTCTGACTGGAAATCACTCCTCAAGGCAGTTGTGAAGTTCCTGCAACACAGTGACGACTGCTCTCAAGTCTTAAAATGACTCATGTGGAAACTGGACTTGGTCTTGGTCCAAAGACCTTGGGACTATCCTCTATCTGTAATGCCCACCCACCTACCTACCTCAGGAAGGAGGCATCCATGGTCACTGTTTGACAGTGAAGTAGCATGAAAGGGCTAACCTTTGTGCAGACAAATGAAGATTCCTATCCAGTCTTGCAGGCAAGATTGTCTGGAAACAGGAGAAAAAACTTAGACCACTGGATTGCAAGAACCACTGTAAAATTCTCATCTGATAAAAGACAAACTGGACCATTAGTACTGAAGATGCCATGAGGCCCACGGCCCACAGTACCACATATACAATATGTTGAGTTAGTCAGAAGCAGTTTTTCCACTTTCGAATGTAGCATTCAAATCTTCTCCTGAGTAAGTGAAACAATGGAGAGGGTGGTCTCTAGATGACACTCAAAGATTGGGCACTGTGAGGGATTTAAGCCTCATTTCTTTAATTTCATGGAAATGGCCATGAAACTGCACTGCTGAGGGCAGTCTCTGGGCTTGTGCGACTCCACTGAAGGGGCAGCCTAGGGACAGTCTAAGTAATGGAATATCTTGTCACATCTACTGAACACCCTGGAAGCTGTGGTGAGGCCAAATGGTAAGGCTCTGAATCAATGGTGAATGGCTCTTACAAAGGATAAATATCTCCTAGACACCCTTGCTATTTCTATGTGCAGGTTAAGTGTCCTGGAGATCTACTGAGCACAACCATTCATTCTCTAAAGAAGAACTGGCTGCACCATGACAATCCCAAAGGAGGTCTTTTCATACCAAGGTGTTGAGGAAGCAAAGGTCCAAGATAGGCCCAAGGTCCTTGATTTTCCTTAGAATCAAAAAGAATTCTGAATAAAACTGACCCTTTCTTATCCTGTATCGCTCTCTCAGAAAAGACTCTCTTTTGAGGTGGTCTTTGCCTCATGCTCCTCCCAACCAGGCAAAGGATAATTTCTGAGAGGGAATTTCCAAAAATGAAATGCAGTGACTTCTAATTATTACTACTCTTACTAAACTGTCTCACATGATAGTGAACCACAAGGCTGGTTAGAGAGAGATTTGTACCCAGACTGCCTCTAGAGAACATTCTGACAGACCTTCAGGGGTTCCAAGGTCTGTCATAAAAGGGCCTCATTCTGTAGACCCCCCCTCAGCCAATAGGCCTGCATCTATTAAAAGTGCTGCCCTTGCCACCACTGTCAGGTTAGTCCATGTATACAAAGATCCTTTGCTTCTTGCTGAATGGAATTGTGGCACCTTGAACTTAACTCTGATGGCAGAAAGGGTCTTGTTCACTCTTCTTCCTCTTTATAACTGTCTGCAAAGTCATAATCACATCCATGCATAGTGCCTAACTGCACAAAAGTTCCTTGACCAACTCAAATGCTCTGGTACAAACTGTTCATATCCTGACAAGAGGAACAAACTTATTAGATCCGGTCCTCATTAACATGTCAAATAGATGCACTACCGCAACTGTCAGAACCTCGTTAATTAAATGTGACCACAAATCAGTCACCTTCTGGCTGACACTAACAACAGAACTCAAAGGGTGAAATCAGACTAAAGAATTTCACCAAGGCAAACTACACCCTCCTAGGTGAAGGTATAAATGTGTTCAGAGCCCCATCCCCACCTAGAAGTGATAACTACACCAAAGCTTACACTAAAGCCCTGTACAATCACTTGCATAAGTGTACAGACTCGGCTGTACCAGAAAGACTTGACAGAGTCCCAAGTAAAAACAAGCCACAATGGTGGACATCTGACCAACAAACTTAACAATAAATGCAAAAAATTGCTGTCCATGACAACAAAGGCGAGACCCCCAACAATGGAAAGCACCCTCCTCTGCCTCAATAGGCAAATAGGACAATTTGTCAAACCCTCTAAGGGCCTCTGAGAAAAACTTAGCTAGCACAGCAAAGGATAACCACAAGACCTTTAAAAGCATGTGTAGAACTAGTGATCAATAGTATCATACATACTGACCCCACAGAGATAACAAACCTGTTAGTGGACAGGTTTGGTGAAAATGTCACTCCCTATCCCCTCCAAATCTATCACAAACCTTGCCCCAAACTCCCACCCCCACTCTACATATCTGAAGAGCAGGTCATCAAAGCCTTGTCCAAGGCAAAAAACACAGCCTCTATGGACCAGATGGCATCACAAGCTGTCTTCTAAACAGGCTAAAACATTAACTAGCATCACCATTAAGTATCCTTTTCAATCATAATCTAACCACATGCTTTGTTCCTGAGGAACGGAGAACACTAACAGTTATTCCCCTTCACAAAGGTGGCCTAGCAACAGACCCAAGGAATTACAGACCAATAAACCTGACCAGCCTCATCTTTAAGGCCATGGAACATATTATGGACCTCATAAATAAAGACATAGGTGACCTCCAAACCCTGGATCCTATGCAATTTGGTTTTGTCATGGGCAGATCCTGCCTGTTACATCTTGTGGATTTTTTCAAAAATGTGACCAAGGCCATTGATGAGGGCACATCTCTGCACACAGCACACCTTGACTTAGCAAAGGCTTTTGACACAATCCCGCATTCAGGCATTAATGATACCGTTAGCAAACTGAATGTAACCCCCTTCGCTGTAAGATGGGTTGCTAACTGGCTCAAAAACCGGACAGACACTATCAAAGTGGGCTACTCCATATCAACCAGCTGACCTGTTACCAGTGGGGTGTCAGAGGTCAGTGCTGGTCCCCCTACTGTTTGGTATATACTTCCCAAAAGTTCAGGTCAAAACTAAGGGGTTGCAGCTGACCAAGTCTGCAAACGACTGTAAACTGGGTGCAATTACTGAACTCCAAGAAGGTCTTGTGCAGAATAACTGGTGTCTTAGTCACAGTCTCAAACTGAATGCAAAGAAATGCATCATTACCTTTGGCACAATGTCATTTCACACCATCAAATCAGCAACAATAACCTTAAGTACCCATGAAGTGGTAAGGGACTTGGGCTGACAAACTGACCGAGACCTTAACTTCAACCACCAAGTGTCTACTGTAGTAAGGAAGGCTTTCTATGCAGCACAATTGATTAGTAAAGGCATTACCTCAAGAGCAAAAGAGGTTATAACCCCATTATACTCTGCATTAATCCAGGCCATAATTGAGTATAATGCCCCATTCGGCATGTACCATACAAAGTGCCTGCAGCAACTGGAGAGACCTCAGGGGTTTCTAAGGGACTCCAGCATATGCCGTACACTTACTGACTAAAGTCCCTGTCACTTTACTCTGTATCATACAGACTTCTTAGGGGAGACTTATGCCTGGCCTGCAGAGGAATCCAAGACCCAAACCTAATGAACTTGCTGCATATCCATAAAATCAAATAGGACTAGGGCTACCCATTCCATGGACTTAAATAAGGCCTGCAACTTAAACAGGACATGCTGGAGGATCTATCTCCCAGCAACTGCCTCGTCTTCGGAGTAGGCTAACAATTCATGTGAAACAGAGCACCTCTATGACACTGTTCAAGAGGAACCTGGACGAGTGGATGGGGCACTGTAAATTCTTACCTGGGATAGCACCCACAACCCTCCTGGAAATGGGCAGTCATCACTAAATGCAATCTTAGGTACTGACTAGCATTTCTATGGTATTACATTGGGATGAAATGGCTAGGCTTCAAATGACCTCCAGGTCAATAGCCTCTCCTATGAACAGAATAATGGCCTAGAGGGAAATAGAATGTAAGAAAATACCAATGTTGTTGGTGGGTCTTGGAGAGTAGGGCAATGGAAGCATTTGCATTCCCTGATAAAATAAGTCTGATCAGAGGCAACAATTAAAGTGAGGGGTTCCTCTCTGATCAGTTCTGCTTGAGAGGAACCAGGCTGGGGTGTTTTTCTCCTTTGTTTGCATTATATTTAGAACCATCAGCAAAAAATAACGGCCTCAAAAATTTAAGGATATAATTGGTATGGTTATCAAAAAAAAGTTGGCTTTATTTGCAGATGATACTTTATATAGGATAAAGCCAGAAAAGAACATTTCAGTGGTGTGGAACATTCTGAAACAGTTTCAAATTTTTCTGGGATACAAAATTAAGATAAAACAAAAGTAATAGCTGTGAACTATGGTTCTATAACACTACTTCGAAAGATATTTCCGAAACCATCAACACCAAACAGTTAAAATTCACTTCCATGAATCGCAGAATTTTTCCCAGGGTGAGGAAGTAGTTGGTCAGCTCCACAACTTTGCCCTCTTCCTCAATGTAGGGCAATTGCTGAGTTAGTATATATAGTTAGGGGTGTGTGGGGGATACAGCCCCCCACGTGGGTGGGTTTGATTTAGTGCGGCGAGTGTTCCGTTGTGCTATGGGGCAATTGTTTCATTGCCCTGGGAAAAATTCCGTGATTTGCGGAAGTGAGTTTCAACGGTTTCATGTCGATGGAGAGGTGCTTGATGGGAATATATTTTGATGAAATACAGACCCGTAAACTATATACCCACACAAAACAGGTTCAGCAATTCCCATGTTTATGAGGACACTTAAAATGGAGTACTTAGGAGTAAGGATCCAAAATTATATTATGGCAGCTGAGGATATGTGGAAAGAGACTAAACAAAAGACAATACAAAGACTGAGCAACTGGATGCTCTGTTTTATGATCATGGATAGCAAGGTACAGCAGTTAAAATGTTTGGTTACTTTAGTTTCATGCACAGGTCATTTATATTTTAATCAACCAGAGGAAACAATGTGGACAGCAATTAAACTGAAGGATTTTTATGTGGAAGGGGAAGAGGGCGAGAGTCTAGTGGGACAAGTTAATCCTTCCACTAGAAAGAAGGGGTTTGGGATTACCTGATTTGAAGGGGTATTTCAGAGCTACAAAATACCGGACTTCAGAAATACCACAAAGTTGTATTAAAAGTTGCAAAATCAAATAAGGCTTTTAGGAGAGAACTCTCTTCATCAGGAACACTGATGAAGGGAGTTCTCTCTTGAAAGCCTTGTTGTTTACTTGATTTTTACAACTTATTAAAACTTTGTGGCTTTTCTGAAGTTCGGTGTCGTTTTGTGGAACAAACTAAGTGACTGACTTCATTCTGCTGCTTTGTGACCTTTGGTTCTTTGCTGCATTTCAGAGCTACTCAGTTAAGGGTACTACACATAGCACAATTGGAAAGGGATGACGACGAAAAGATAGAAGCTCAAGAAACAAAAGACAGACTGGGATTTTGGATGCAGATCCTTAAGAATAACCATATAAAACAGAATACTTTCTGCTAATAACTAAGCCAACACAGGAAAGGGGAAAGGAGATTCTGCCATTAGGGATAACTGCAATTAGGGGTACACAGAATAGGCAAGAAGAGGCTGGAATTTACTAGAGAAAACAGGCAAAGAAACCAACATACTGGGAAACAATAGAGGGAAAAATAATAAAATCAGAAGAGGCAAAGAATTAATTTTGACTGCAGGCTACAGACTGCCTTCCCTGTCAAAAATTTATATCAAAATATAGGCAAAGAGAAAGAAATGGGATAGATATAAGTGAAAGATCAGCACATGTAAAGTTGTTAGTAAAACCTACAACAGAAGCTGCTATTAAGAAAAGGGACAATTGATAGCTATAGGAATCAGAGGAGGTTAGAAAGGACTGGAAAGAGATTGGATAAGCAATTCACAAAGCAGCAACTGGAGGATATATGTATGGCTCCCAAATATGCAACTAAGTCTAGAAGATTTAAGATATTTGCTTGAAAGTATTTGCATTGATATTTTTACACTCAAAATAGTGCAAGAAACTTCTCTGTGTGGAAGATTTTCAGTCCATATATTTCTAGTTAATCACTGTATATTAATCAGATCAGACAATAGTAGTAGAAGTAGCGCCACGTCAGTAATAATAGAAAATATATAATTCTACAGCATTACTAAGTATTTGAAAGTAATCCAAGCATGGCAGGCAGTCCGTTTCCAGTTGAAAATCCTGGAAACAGACTGCCTACCTTGCTTGTATTACTTTTGAATACTTAGCAATGCTGTAGAATTATATATTTTCTATTACTTTTTGACGTGACAAGTTTACGTTCACTACTTCTACTACTATTGTCTGATCTGAATATACAGTGATTAACTAGAAATATATGGACTGAAAATCTTCCACAATGAGAAGCTTCTTACACTGTTTTGTTTTTAGGGTCACTACACTTTAGTTGGTTGTTTTGAGACTTCAGGGATACCACGGTGATTACTTGTTTGATATTTTTACACTCCAAGCAGACCACAGAATTTTTTCCTCAGGTGGACTGCAAATGTTGGTATGATAGCGAAGAAAGAGGTAAATGGGAGCATATTTTTTGGGAGATTAACAAATTGGCAGACTAACATTTTTCTGCAGACTATTCTGCAAGAAATACTATGTGAGCAAATTGGTGTAACTAAGCACGTTTTTTTACTACAATATAGAATAAGAATTGCCTAGACATAAGTAAGGCCTTGCTGAATTTAATTCTGGTGGCTGCCAAAACAGTAATGACTAGAAAATGTAAATCTAAGTCTAAACCTACTGTACTAAAAGAATGAATATAGTAACCAAGATAAAACTGGAAGTGGGGTCTTAAAAGGTTACAAACAAATTATACAGAAAAATTGGAAATTGTTGGAACAATACATGCAAAACAATGTTTTGGGGGAGGAATAAGGTTTAAGGGAAGGCAAGAACTGAATGAGTTATGTAATGTTTGACTGACAATGACTGTACAGATTAAGGATGTATAATGTTTACAAATGAAAGTAAGTCAATATGGTTTGTTTTCATTTATAAAAATGTATGATGACCTAGGTCATAAGTGATAACTCAATAAAGATGTTTGTTTTAAAAAGACAAAAAACATTTTAAGCATTACTTTGCAGGTAGTACTGAGAAACAGTGAAGAAATGTATTATATACTTTAGAAGTTACATTATTTTACACAAGTCAAAGACATGTTATAATAGCTGAAGATACAAGACCAATGATAATGCATGCAAGTTCAATATATGTAAATTGAAACCAACGATGCAGGATGTCACTACAGCAAGAACAGAAAATAGGAAGAGGATGAAGGGTACATGCAGAAATAATCAAGGAAAACAAACAGTTCTGATATTGGAGAAGATAAGATAACAATAGACAGGCATAGATGAAATGTGTAAGGAGGGGGTATTAGGAAAGAATTACGGACATATGTTAGATGGAAGAGCAGTAATGGGGATGAAAGGGAAACAGACCAGGATAAGAAAGGTATAACAGTCAGGGTGACTGACAGATTAGTAATGGAAGAGAGAAAGAAAGTTGGGTTTAGTCAGGATGGAAGCATGAGTATAGCTATAAGGAAGATAGGTGTTTTAGAATGTGTTTGAAATGTGTGGTAATGTCATTTTCCTTTATGGTGCATGGGATGGAGTTCCAATACTTAGCAACACAGGTTGAGTAAAGTGAGTCATGTGCACTATTAAGAGACTTTCTCCTAGTCAGGAATCTGTACTCACAGAACAAATCTCCTAAGAGGGAAGTACTGTTTTAGGATGTTTTGTAGTGATGGGTTTGTGTATTACTTTATGGGCACTAAGCAGTTCATAGGTTGGTACTAGCCTATCGGCCCTAGGGCCTATACAAGCCTAGCCATAACAATTCCCTGGCTATTTCTTCCCACAGTATTTACTTCACTGTCTAGCAGGGCGACTGACGTGATCCCCATGGTCAATTTCCCATCTCCCATCCAATCATTAAGGTTCCTTTTAAAGAGGGCCAAAGAGGCGCTCTGCTTGACATGTATGGGCAGTCTATTCCAGAGTCTGGGGAGTCTCTGGGTCAGGAACCTATCCCTCCAGCATGTTTTGTTTATTGTGATGACAAGGTTTAGATCCCTGGAGCGTGCATCTCTGAGGGATTAGGATTTCTTTAAGTGTAGCATGAGCAACAGCTCTGGGTTTGACATGGCCTTGTATGTTAAGCAGAGATCGCCTCTGAATAGACGATATGCGACAGAGTATAGGTGGAGTTTTTTTTTTAGACGGTCAACATAGGGCATCTGCTTTAGGCCTGTGATTCTTTTAGTGATTTATTTCTGCAGCCTTTAGTTGTTGCAGATGTCTTGAGAGGTACATACCAAACTGGGCATTGTATTCTATAATGGGTCTAATGAGGAGTAAGTACAGTGGGACAATGACTTCCTTTTTTCTGGATGAAAAGCCCTTAGTGATTAGGTGTACCACACAGAAAGATTTCCTGACTGTTGTGGCACCTGTGTCCCTAAGTCTCTTATCACACTTTCGGTGTTTAGTGTACTGCCACCTATGTGGTAATTCATGGGTACATGTTTTTTTCCCAAAAGGGATAACTATACATTTCTTGGCATTCAGCTTGAGCCCATGGCTCTGGCACCAAGCATCTGTTTCTGTATGCCTTTTGGAGAATATCCACATCATTTGGGGATTCAATAAAGGCTCCCAGTTTGCAGTCATCTGCGATCTTTGTTAGCCAGAGTCCCTTAGTGTTGGCCTGTACTTCAGTTGGGAGTAAGGTAATTATGTAGTCTGATAAAAAGACGCAAAGTTGGACCCAATGCTCAGAAACACCACACAGCTGAATATATACAATAAAAATCCACACAATGTATTGTATGCCACAAGGATAAGGGCTTTTGTCTCTTACAAAGTAGTATGAGACTTCATCAATTAAAATTCAAATTAAAATCACAGTTTATACAAAAAACAGTCACATGATACTAAATAGCCTAACTAATCTAACTAAAAATCTTCGATTATTTAAAGATAAGATGAATATAAATATAATAAATACAATAAATACTGCCAAGGATGCAAAACGTTTACCTAATTTGAGTTTTTAATTTCAAAAAACATCTGATAGATGCTAGTTCATTTAGCCCAGGCCAACCAACTGTATTGAAATATAAAAATCGAGTACAATTCACACCTCTCTTAAGTGTAGGGGGCCAAGCCCCACCTCTCACATAATGTTTAACTTTTTCAATAACAATCAATTTAAAATTGTGTCCCAGGTATTCCACAACACGTTTACATGATGCATTAGTCAATTTTCTTGTATGAGTCTCATAACTATCCTCATACCTATCTCCAAGTCTCTGTTTAGTTTTTCCAATACAGAATGCAGCGTACTCTTGACAAAGGGCTCCATAAACAATACCAGTGGTATTTCAATTATACTTTCCTTTATTTTTAAAATGAACCCCATTAATTCCAAAGTGTACAAGTTTCACATTTCCTCTTATAAGTAGTAGTATTACATTTTCTTTTAACTGTATGTTCTAATAAATTTTTAAAATTAGGACCCCTCCTATGTTTAATGAGTTTGTCACCTATTTTATTTTTAACACCCCGATCGTCATAGTACACCAATGTTTAAAAATAATCTGCTTAACCATATTATTATTAACACTGAATGTAGTAATGAAAGATGTAATAAAATCATCATTCATCAAGCTGTTATTCTCAACTTGTATGTAGTCCTGGAGTCTATAGGATTTAAAATTGGTAAAAAAAAAAAATAGTTACGTTTCTTTAAAAATCACTTCATAAGATTATCTACAAATCCTGACAGATAACCTCTCCTTAAAAAAAACACATTCTGCTAAAAAAAAAAAAAAAAAAAAAAAAAAAAAATCTTCAAATAAAGTTGTCATGTGTGATGCTCTTACAAACTGCCCTTTCATAACTGATTTTTTCTGAGATATTGGATGAGAACTGGTGAAGTGTAAAAAGCCATTTGAATATGTGGGTTTCCTGTAGATTTTATATATAAATTTTTTATTAATTATATCTTTCTCTAAAGCAACATCTAAGTAGTAAATCCGTTTTTCACCCACTTCATAAGAAAATTTCAAGTCAGTGGTACTATTAAGATAATTCAAAAATTCAACAATTAATTCCCTTTTCTTCTTCCAAAGAATGAATTTAAGGTACCAAATATACAATTCACAAGCTTTAAACCTTTTGTTATTAAACAAAAACCTATTTTCCCACTCTAACATCAAAATATTTGTGAAAAGGAAGCCACAAGCGGCACCCATGGCAATATCTTTCACTTGTATTGAAGAACTGATTCTCAAAAAAGACAGTTAAGAACTGCTAGTTATTTCTTCATACAAGTTAATTTTGTCTTGTTGTAACCCTTTATTCAAAATCACGTGGAATTACCGAGTACAGACCTTTAATGTCAATTGTGAGAAAAATAAAATCATTGCATTCCAAGTGACTGCACTTCCTTAAAAAATACCAGGAATTAATGCAAATGTGGGATTCATTAAATACATAACCCTTCAGTTTAAAATCCCAACATTTTGCGAAGGGTGCTGCAATTGAGCTCCTGGGTGGATTATACACATCCTTATGTATTTTAGGCAAATCAATATAGTAGGAATCATGGGATAAGGCAAAATTAAAAATTTATATTACTCCCTCTCCACGTCAAACAGAATAACTCATTATCACTTTTTAAGCGCAACTTGGATAACTGGATGGGAAATAGGAAATACACCCCTGAGATTCCACCTGTGTCCCTGTTGGACAGGGGCTTTGGGTGCCGATTTGTGCAACCACAGGCTAAAGTCTTGGCTAGGCTTATAAGGACCTCAGGGCCAATAGCCTAGTAACTTCCTATAATCCTATGAGTAAAAAAAAAAATATGTTGGTGAAACATATCACTTAATTGCATCCCGATACTACTGTAGGCAATTTTCAATTTGTTCTTAGAAACGTGGTTGTATGCATCATGAAATACTTTATAAATCCTATTAGTGTAGTCTTGCTTGTCCGTAACAACTACCCCACCCCCCTTTATCAGGTTTCATAAACCTAATGTCCAAACTTGTAATAAACTTAAGTCATTTTCTTCCTTACTAATGTTAGATGTTAATGGCATGTCCCTATAGTACAATACATGCCTAAAATCAAAGTTCACAAAATTTTTCATAAAATGAAAGTGACGGATGTAAAGGAAGATTTCACGTACTGGCAACAAAGTTGAAGTGGGCTCCTTAAGTTTCCTCATGAACAGTTTAAAATACATCTGTACAGCCTCTATATTTGCCCTACAACTTGGAACGGATGTGAAGCCTTTAGAGAACAATTCTGCAACTGATGGGTCGAGTTGTTGCAAGCTGAAGTTGTAAATTTTAAAATCTCCAAGAGAATTAGTCAAGATATTAATTTAGGGGCTGCCGACGAATGCTCAAGTTGTGAACATTCGGCTGTCTCCAGTTCGTCTTCCTACTGTTCCATGGTTGCCATTCTGTCTGATGTTAACGGGGTGGAGCTCTTTTCCGATCCTCCCACTGGCTGACTTGATTCTGATTCCTTGCCCTTATTCTTTTAAGACCGGTGTAATTGTGGGGAATTTAAAGGAGGGGAGAAACATTTCCTTTTCCTTGATTAATCCTTTCCGATGCATCTTATGAATGAAGTGATTTTAAAGAGATGCAACAACCATTTATTTTTACGTATTTTAACGATTACAGACTCCAGGACCATGTCCAAATTAGTACAGGTTGAGAATAACAACTTCAAGAATGAGAATGCAACTTTCATTACTACACTCAGTGTTGATAAAAATATGGTTAAGGAAATTATTTTTTAAAACAGAGGCATTCTGAATGAAGACTGGGGTATTAAAAAAATAAAACCGGTGACAAACCACTCATTACATATAGGAGGGGTCCTAATTTTAAAAATGTATTGAAACATGCAGGTAAAAGAAAATGTAATACTAGCTCTTATGAGGAAATGTGATACTTGCATACTTTGTAAATGTATTGATGTAGGTGAACTTTTTCGAATTAAATGGGGTTCATTTTACAATTAAAGGAAAGTACAACTGCAACACCACTGGTATTGTTTATGGAGCCCTTTGTCAACAGTGCCCTGCATACTATATTGGAAAAAATGAACGGAGAAAGAGATAGGATGTAGGAGCAAAATTATGAGATTCATAAGAGAAAAATGACTTGTGCATTAAACACTGTGGAATACTCAGGACACCATTTTAAATTTATTGAAAAAATAAAATGTAATGTGAGAGGTGGGGCTTGGCCTCTACACTTGGAGAGGTGTGAATTATACTGGAATTTATACTTCAATGCAATTGGGTGGCTAGGGCTAAATGAACAAACATCTATCAGATGTCTTTTGAAATTAAAAGTTCAAAGTAAGGCTAGTAATGGATGGATTTACTAGGCTTATTATTCACTATTTTGTTTAAAAGTTTTGCATCCCTGGTAGTGTTTATTTTTTGCATTTATATTCAGTTTGTATTTTGAAATAATCAATTTTTAATTAGACTAATTAGGCTATTTAGTATCATGTGACTGGTTCTGATTTTAATTTTAACTGATGAAGTCTCATACTACTCTGTAAAAGACGGAAGCTCTTATCCTTCATACTGTAAACTGTGTGGATTTTACTGCATATAATCAACTGTGTGGTGTTTCCCGAGCACTGGGTCCAGCTTTGTATCTTACCAGTTTGTCTCATCTTACTAGTTGGTCAATTATGTATGTGACATCCGTGCTCTGGCCCAGCGATCAAGGAGCCTCAATCCTCACCACTAACACCAGAGAGGGCATCTCATAAGACAGGAAAGGATAACAGATACACACAGTAAAGTGCAACTTCCCTTAAGAGCACACAGAGATCACAGTCAGTCCGGGGCTGGTCGCTCCATTGCTCCCCACGTCCCCAATAAGACTCCCCACTGGCACAGCTATAGGGTCCAGATCTCAGCCTAGCTGGCAAGCTAATACCTCCAGTACCCTCTCTGTCCAACCAGTGCTTCGTGTCCCTGCTCAAGTAGCTATCACACACACACACACACTTGGAGATAAGTATTTATACAACTTCACAGACACTCCTGGGAAAGGCTGACAGACTCTCCAGCTGTGCCCCTATACCCAACTATACGGTAGTAATCCCTGCCACCACCAGCTAATAATTACCAGCTACCCAAAGGCACTTAAAAGGGGTTTCCAACTATTACTGTGCAATATTATTATCCAATAATAGTATAACTTAAGCAATCAAGTATTACTGGAAGGGCTTATTACAGTAACACTTATAAGCATGCAATGTACTCTAGAGCTTAATTTATCTCTGCATAAAACAGCCACAGCTGAAAAGGGTTTAAAAATATTTAATAATAAATGCTAAAAACACAAGACAATACTACTACACCACAGTGCTATTCAAGAGTTCAGAGATCACACAGAAACTTAAAATAATTCAGTAGTACAGTTCTGACATAACAGAAGAACACTTAGACTAATCTTTATAGTCCTAGCTATTTCTACAAGAAAACACACTTCTAAGATAACTTACTTAAAACAAGAGGCACTTCTGTAGGTTGGATATAAAAACAAAAATGCTTAATAATCTCTGGTTCTCACTGAAATTGAAACTCCAGTTCTGATAAACATTACATCATCTTTTTTACCCTTCCTGGAGTTACCAGGCTATTCTTTTACACTTAGAGCAATAAAGGACATTCCACGTGTAAATTCTGGTCATTTACTTTAGCCTTAAAACAATAGGCAGGAAGCCTTTATTTAGCCGGACTGGAGCTGACTTGTAAAACATCAAAGGCAGTGATGAAATGAACTGCTGGACTTGGCTTTTTTACAGCAGATGGCAATATTTCCACATAACATTCACAGTATTTACAAATAGAATTATATGCACAATTCTATCTGGCTAGGCTGGCAGCTTTCACCCATCTCTACCCAATCTTCACAATGGAATTTGATCCAGTGTAGGTGCTTCAGTGCTAGGCAGTGTTGTGAACAGTTTCATAAGTTGAATGAAAACATCTCTTATTGTAGCAAGCCTGTAGTTTATTTTTTAAAGGGAAATGAAGGTCTGGATGAGTGCTTCATAGAGATGTGAAGGGAGAAAACAAGATGTTGCTAAACTCCTAGAATAGGGTGAAAAGGTTTCAATAAAGGAGGCCCAACTTTTGGCGAGTTTTCTTGATGGCTTGACTGATGTGTTGATCATATTCAATAAAGATACGAAGCAACTTTGTGTTGGAAACCATTTCAATTGATATGTGGTTTGCTAAGTGATGTGATGCTGAAGGAATGTTTCTGTGCTGACAGAGATTTGGGTTAAAACAGCATTTTTCTTTAGCATTTAAAATTAGCTGGTAGTCATCCAGACGGACGTCAATCAAGAAAAAGGAAGAGCCCTGGCTCATCTTCTGGAGTAGCAGCAGACTGTTTGGGGCATATGAGCACAGCTTTGTACTATGGAGGCTTCTTTAGTAGCTTTCGAAGATTATTAGTGACTATGTTTAACATTAAAAGCCTAGAATATATCCCAGACGGGGTGCGGAGATCTCATTTGCATTTTACAGACTTGAGTTTGCTGGTGAAAATGCTTTGGAACCAGTTACGGGATGAATGGGAGTCCTAGGGAGAAAATAATTAATTGAGCAGATGTTTATGTGAAACTCTACTCATCCCTCATCAGACCCATTATAGAGTACAATGCCCAGTTTGGCATGCATCTCACAAGACACCTACAACAATTGTAAAGGCCACGGAAATACCTCAATAACAGGATTACTGGCCTCAAACAGATGCCATACGCAGACCATCTCAAAAAACTCCAGCTCTACTCCGTTGCATATCGCCTACTCAGAGACGATCTCTGCCCAACATACAAAGCTATGTCAAATCCAGAGCTGTTGGACATGCTACACTTAAAGAAATACCAATCTCTCCGAACCATACTCTCCCGAGAACTAAACATTGACACCAAAATAAACACAACATGCTGAAGGGATAGATTCCTGTCCCAGAGACTTCCCATACTCTGGAACAAGCTACCCATTCATGTCAAGCAAAGCTGCTCATTGGCCCTCTAAGACAACTCTTGATGACTGGATGGAAAATAGAAACTTCACCCCGGGGATCACTTCTATGGCAGTGCTCGACAGGGGCACAGGAAAATAATTTTCTTGGTTGGCGAAAGCCAGGGAACCTTTTTGGCTTGGCTTATATAGTCCCCAGGGCCAATAGCCTAGTACTTACCTATGAACTGTCAAATGCTTCTGGCATGTCTAAGAGGAAAGATACTTGGTTCTTGGTGTTTAGGGTATATGATTTTGGTACAGTTCAGGACAGCAGAAGTGGTGCCAAGTTTGAAAACAATGTTGAGTGTTGGACAGGAGATTGTACTTGAAGATGGAAAAGGAGTTTGGAATGAATGTATTGTTTCTAATAGTTCAGACAAGGTAAAATGCGTACAAGTCAGATAACTAGAAAGGTCCGTCGATGTTTTGTCTTTATGTAGAGGTATGATGTGGGATTTTTTTCAGATGGCAAGAATGTAGATTTTTGTAATTGATCAGTTTAAGAGTGTAGATATAGGGTATGCTATAGCATCTGCACCAATTCTGAGATATTCTGGTGGCAGGTTGCCAGTAGCTGGTGAGGAAATTTTTAGTTTTAGGTGTTGTGTTTTGATAGAAGACAGAAAACGGTCAGAGGAAGAAAGGATTTTGGAAGTGGTTAGCACCATTTTGGATAGTGAGGCTGGTGGGTGGTTTGTTAAGTAGGAGAGTACAGTGTTTATGAAATGTGTACTGAACTGTGGTGGGTGATTGGCCTAATGGTTAAGGTGTTTGCCTTACAGACACAAGGTGCAGGGTTTGATTCTCACATGGGGTAACTGGCGAGGCTCAAAATGGCCTGAAAGAGCAGGTAGCCTAGTATCAACCTATGAAATATGAACTTCTATGAACTGTGTAGCTATAAGGACAGCTGTTGGTAGCTGGTGAAGGAGTTGTAGTTTGGCCTGGGTGTACCAGTCTTGACTCCATTTCAGAAAAGCTTAGGGTTCTGTTGGTGGTTGTCTTGGAGCTTGGAAAATTTAGTTTTGTCTGATCTGATTTTATTTAGAAAGGTTCCTAAGCTGTCTAAAATAAAAAGGTTCCAAAGCTGTCTAAACTACCAACATTTTTATCAGTAGACCATGCTTTCCAAGCTTTACCTATCTGTTTAGCAGTAGTTGCCTGGTTTCTCTTGTGAGTCATGGGAGCAGGGCTGGATTTGATTTGTTCTGATCTGAAGGGAGCTAGTTTTAGTCTGTTAGGAAATGTGTTGTAAAAGTGAGTTACAGCATTATCTAGGAACAAGTATTTTAGAATATCCCACTTGTATTTTTTGAGGTAGCTAATGAAGATGTCATTATTGAAGCAGGAGAGTGCACATATTAGCATATGTTTATTTGCATGATTAGATTTCCTCATGGTAAAAAGGTTGGTAGATGGTCACTGAAGGTGTTTGGTAGAGAGCCAGCAGTGTTAGTTTTGCTGGGGTGGGGGGGTGTTGAGGATTCAGTCTAATGCAGATGCCCTATTACTGCATTTGCCTATTCGATTAGCAGTAGTGATAACTGGGTAAAACCAAAAAGATCGATGGAATTTGGGAGAAGTAGGCAGTCTACATTAACATCATCTTTTTTTAAGCACCTTTACTGAATTATCACTCATTACGTAGGCACATTTACATTTATATTAAAGTAACCAAACTGTGTTAAGTTCATGTTTACAAACATTACAATTCACATATATTGTTATGGGATCACTACGGAATACCCAAATTCCACAATCCCGAGACTTGAAATCCCAAGGACCAGAATCTCAAGATTGCGAAATTTCAAACAAAGTAAAACATCCAACAAACTATCCTAACCTGTATGAAGGGGGGGGGCAAGCCCCCCTGCACCCCCCACACCCCCTGCAACTTAAATATATCAACTCAGAGATCACACTACAGTGGAGATAACAGCAAAGTTCCCGTTCTGCACTGTACGACAATCCCCATTCACTACTTTCGAGATTCCGTAATCTCGAGATTCAGATCCTCGGGATTGTGGAACTTCGATATTCAGCAGTGATCCCATTATTATACATCATACAACCAAAACACTACAATTCAATTCCTGACTTTTTTTTTTTTAAACAAGAGGCATCTTTACTAAATCACTTACAACACAGGGAATCTCACATTTATATAAATGAAAACATACCACACCAACACAATCCCAGCTGCACAACATTTTACATCACAAACCATAATGACACTCCCAGCTGCAAAAAATATACATCACTTTACAATCTACCCAATAATTTTTCAGTCACACATTACATAGCTCATTTAAGTCCTGCCTTCTTTTAAACCTCATTCCTCCCCTGTATATATTGTTCCTAGAATTCCCATTTTTTTCCTAAGTCGCTTGATCAAACCCTTTTCTAAAGATCTCAATTCTAATTGTTTTAGCTCTGTTACTATATTCACTACTTCTATATAGTTAGTTTAGATTTTGTTTTCCATTTTCTACAAACCACTTTTTTGGCAGACACCAAAACTAGACACAGCAAGGCCTTACCATGTTTAGGCAATTCTGATTATGTATCACACAGGGAATCCTTAAAATCTGCCAAAATCACCGCACTCCCAGCAAATATGTTCCCTATTACCTCTTTCTTCCCCATCACACCTCCAACATCTGCTGACACAGGAAAAATTATCTGGACTCTACTTGGGGTAGAAGAGTATATAAATATTTCCAAGCAAAAATCCTAAATCTTCAAGATTTTGTTGCATATTTGGGAGGCATACATATATCCTTCTATTCTTTATTTGTGAATTGCTTATCCAATCTCTTCCCAGTCCTTTCTAACCTCCTCTGATTCTTACAGTTATCATGCAATAGTTTATATGCTCTACTAATTATTCATTTTTAATGGCAGCTACTGTTCTACATTCTACTAAAAAACTACCAGTGCTCTCTTTTGTTGATATTATGAGATTCAGTGCAGGATTTATCCTGGCAATGGGATGTTTTTACCAAGAGGGACATAGATGGCAGTGATGTATACGCTTGTTGATCTACAGGAGAAAGAATTTCAGCACTGGGAAAGTTGGGATAGATGAGGGGGGCTGGAAACTACTTCCAAGTGTTTTTTTTTTGTCCATCATAGCCATGCAACCAACTGTCTTACGCGGTCAGTCATTTCTAATGATGACGTAGCAGGGGAAGGGTTAAATTCCTGGTCTGTAGTAACTGGTTCTAGCCAGGTTCCTGTGGCTATTACTATGTCAATGGAGTATGAGGCCCTACAGGCATGCAACTGAGGTACTTTATTGTAGATACTCCTAAGATATAAACTCATCAAACGTAGACTATTACCTTGGTTGAATAAAAGAGGAGTATTGTGTATAGGTGAGGTGGTAGAGTTGCAAATGTGTAAAGAGGGTCCAGGATTAGGATGTAATATCACCACCAAGAGCAAGCTTAGATGGGAGGTATATGTAGTGAATTTTTTTTTTCAATTTTCACCTTTAAATTATCTGTGTGTAGTGTGGGTTCTTCTTTGGTGCATTTACAATTAAAGTATGGGATGCGAGTACATAAGCTGGGTGCTGCAACAGGGTGAGAGGGGGATAATTTACAATTATGGTGCATTTTTCTGGAGGTGACAGGGAGGTTGGGTAACGGTGTGTAATAAGATGGGGCATGGGCAATAATAGATAGTAAAAGAAGAAAAAGCAAGTGAAATGGTAGCATAATGTAGTTATGGTAGAGAAAAAGTTTGAATAATTTGATAAGGGTGATCAGTAAAATAAATTAAGGTATTGCTATTTAAGTAGAGGTGAGTGGAGGGAAAGGTAGGTGGAGAAGAGCGAGGAGGGAAGGACAAAAGAAAGGTGGTCTGATGAAACATAGCTATGTAGAACAAGGAACAGCAAATAGGGTGGCTGTAACGTGTATGATTGGTTGTAGGAATGGAATGAGTGGGCTTATGAAGTATAAATGTAGTAGCGGGATGGGTGGGAACTGGGGTAGGGTATGAGAGCTAAGTGATCCCAAGCTAGGTGCGGGCAAATGGAGCAGGATCCAGCCCCTTAAGGTTCATAGGTTAGTACTAGGCTATCGGCCCTAGGGCCTATACAAGCCTAGCCATAACAATTCCCTGGCTGTTTCTTCCCACACTATTTACTTCCCTGGACCCATGTCTACCAGGGTGACTTGCGTGATTCCCGGGGTGAATTTCCTCTCTCCCATCCAATCATCAAGGTTCCTTTTGAAGAGGGCCAAAGAGGTGCTCTGCTTGATATGTATGGGCAGTCTATTCCAGAATCTGGGGAGTCTCTGGGTCATGAACTTATCCCTTCAATATGTTTTGTTTATTGTGATGACAAGGTTTAGATCCCTGGAGCGTGTAGCTTTGAGGGATTGGGATTTCTTTAAGTGTAACATGTCCAACAGCTCTGGGTTTGACATGGCCTTGTATGTTAAGCAGAGATCGGCTCTGAGTAGATGATATGTGACAGAGTATAGCTGGAGTTTTTTTAAGGTGGTCAGCATAGGACATCTGCTTTAGGCCTGTAATTCTTTTAGTGGGGTATTTCTGCGGCCTTTCTAGTTGTTGCAAATGTCTTGAAAGGTACATACCAAACGGGGCATTGTATTCTATAATGGGTCTAATGAGGGATGAGTACAGTGGGACAATGACCTCCTTTTTCTGGATGAAAAGCCCTTAGTGATTTGGTGTGCCACATAGGATTTCCTGACTGTTGTGGCGATGTGGTTATCGAAGGTGAGACCACTGTCCACCTGTGTCCCTAAGTCTCATCACACTTTCGGTGTTTAGTGTATTGCTACCCATGTGGTAATTCATGGGTACATGTTTTTTCCTAAAGGGGATAACTATACGTTTCTTGGCACTGAGCTTAAGCCCATGGCTCTGGCACCAAGCATCTGTTTCTGTAAGGCCCTTTTGTAGAGTATCCACATCATTTGGGGATTCAATAATGGCTCCCAGTTTGCAGTCATCTGCGAACTTGGTTAGCCAGAGTCCCTTAGTGTTGGCCTGTACTTCAGAGAAGTAGATGCCAAACAAGAGCGGACCCAGGACTGAACCCTGAGGTACTCCACTTGTCAGGAGCTGGATTTGGAGTCGGCTACTTTTACAGTGTGGGTTCTGTCAGTAAGCCAGATGGCAACCTATCGAGTGACGTAGGGATAAATGCCCAGCTTACTAGGTCTATTATTCCAGAGTGGGTGATGGTGTCAAAGGCCTTGGCGAGGTCCAGATAGGCTGTGTGGACCACCTTACCCTCTTCCAAGTCTCTGGAGACTGATTTGAAGAAGTCAATCAGGTTCAGGTGACAAGATCAGCCCATCATGAACTCAAACTGGGTGGGGTCCAATGTTTGAAGGTTGCTAATGTCTTTGTTTATAAGTTCCATGGCCTTGCAGATCAGGCTCGTCAGACGGATGGGGTGGTAGTTCCCAGGATCCAAGGTGGACCTCCCCTTGTGGAGGGGGATAACTGTAACTGTGCACCACTCAATGGGCACGAAGCCTGAGGTGAGGCTATGATTAAACATGACACTTAGGTGATGTGCCAGTTCATTTTGTAGTTCATGTAGTACACAGCCTGGGATGTCATCTGGTCCCATGGATGCTGTATTCTTAGCTTTGGAGAGTGTGTTTTTACCTGTGTGGCCATTACTGGAATTTGGCAATCTTCCAGTATTGAGATGGGCTGTTTAGGGGGTGAGAGGGGGTGAAGTTGGCACTGAATTCATCTGCCAGGATAATGGCAATATCCTTGGGATCAGTATATTTAATGCCATTCTGTTGTAGCTCAGAGCAGAACTGAGCACTGCCATTTAGATTCTTGACATAGTTATAGAATGCCTTGTGGTTGTCTGGAATCTTTGGCAATTTTATTTTCGTAACTAGCTTTGGAGGATTTTATGAGGGATCTCAGCTTCTTACTGATTTTGCATCCTGGAATTTTCCTCTTTTCTGCAACAGTTTCTTGCTTTTGTTGTAAAGTTTGTTTATGGCAGGGGACCACCAGATTGGCTTACTTTTTTGGAGGAGAGCATCTTGGTTCTATTTGGGATTGCATGATTCATGCATGAGTGGATGTGCTCGTACAGTGCCTTAGTGTAGGATTCAGCAGTCGAACTTTCAGTTCCCATCTGCATGGGTGTCATGAAGTTTGTCACTTCTGACTTGAGTAGCATGAAGTTGGCTTTGGAGAAGTTTTTTATGGAGGTTTCCTTACTAGGGGGGTGGGATGTGGATGTTAAGGGTGATTAGCTTATGGTCAGACCTGACAAACGAGGGGGTGACCATAGGTGTGGGGGGCATCTATTTCCCATGTCGGTAATGACCAGGTCTGGGATATTGGAGCCCTTGGTGGGACTAAGGATTAGTTAATCCAGGGCATTGGAATTTATGAATTCCAAGAACCAGTGGGCAAAGGTGTTCTTACATGAGTAGTTTTCCCAGTTAATGGCAGGGTAGTTGAAATCACCCAGTATTAGGGTGTTTGGTTGTATCTTAATATTTTCCAGTATGTTTAGAAAGGTGTAGTGAGAATCCTGGGGCAAGGTGGGGGATATGGAGCAAGCTACAATTTGGGTTGCAGTCTTACCTAGTGTTATTTGCACCTGGAGAATTTCAGATGCATTGTGTTGGGCAACTAGCCTAGTGGTGTGAATATCCTTGGTGAATATGGACACTACTCCACCTTTAGTGTTTCGGTCCTGGTTTGGTGGCTGAAAAGTGTGGTAAGAGTTGTAGCCTGGTATTGCAGGGGTGCTCTCTCGAGCCTTGAACCAGGTCTCAGTTACTGCACAGATAATGTTCTCCATTTTTAGGAGTGCCTCGAAAGAGTGCATTGTGAGGTTTAGGCTTTTAGCATTGAGTAGCATTACCTTCAGAATTTGCATGCCTGTACCTGTTACGGTGGTGGTTTTGTCCTTTGAACTTTGCCTAAAAAAGGCACTATAGGGGTGGCAAGAGCCTTAGCCAGTAGCCTGAATCACAGGGGCAACAGGTGCAGACCATCTCTGGGAAAGCATTATGGTCTGTCGATCATGTCGTCCCAGGCAGAGAAATACTGTATCCCCTTTGAATGACACCAGAAGCTTAGTCAATTGAAGTCAATCATTTTGTGTTTATACTGTGGTATCATTCTGGGCGAAGGCAGGATGCTACTCAAGGCTAAGGTCATACCTGCCTGGGCCACATGATCCGAGAGCTCTTCCATGCCTCTTTTCATGTAGTCCGGGGAGGTACATCTCAAGTCATTCACTCCAACATGGACAGTGACAGAGTCATATTTGTTCTTGTTGTGGAGTGACTTGAGTGCATGCATTATGTGGCAGATCCTGGCACCCGAAAGGCAGCTGACTAATTTTCTCCTTGTTCAGCCTGGTGAGTGGGACATCCATGTGCCTGACTATATAGTCACCTATGACTAAAGTGTTAGGTACTTTATCTTGCCTTAGCGGCTGCTGCTGGGTGGCACACTGGTGTTGTGAGCTATGTGACACTTTGGTTGTGATTGGTGTTTGAGTTTCAGCTTCGGAGGTCCTTGTTGCTTGGGCAGGTTACAGTTAAGGGCCACCGCATATGTGGATTTAATTTTGCTATGTGTGGGTATTGGTGGTGTGGGTTTAGAAGGGCTATGTGTTGCTTGAGGTGTAGTGTGGGTGTTAACCTTCTCCTGTTGACTGCCTAGCACAGTCTTGGGTGGAGAGAGCTTTGCTTCCAGTTTGGCTATGTAAGTGCATCTCTCACAGGTTGTAGTGTTGGGTGGTAAGAGGAGAGGGTTGTCTGTACATGAGGCAATTGCTGCATTGCCCCAGTATGCCCAGATTCACCAGGTGGACAGGAGAAATCACTGGAAGCTGACCCTTGGACAATGCCTGGTTTGGTGCTTTTTTTTGTGAAGTACAGGAGCTGTTTTCTCTTGCCTTAGCAAGGTACTTTGCAATTATAGGCTGCGTAGAGCCTATGATTAATGTCTCCTTTATGATTAATGTCTCCTTATTAACAAGGAGAGATGAGTGCTTGTATCAGTTTAAGGCTTCCTAGTGCTTTCCAGCAGATATTAGAGCAAGTGCTAGTCACAGGGATGCTTAAAGGTAAGATGAAAACAAAAATGGTTTATCCTAAACATTGCAGTGTGTACTAGATGAGTTAGATGTGAAAGTAAGTAACTTAAGTTTTACCTGTCTAAAAAGTTACGTTTTAGTGGAGAGTCACTATTTTTAAAACAGCAAGACAGATTGAAAGGGGGTGGTCACTTTTGTATTCTGGCGCTATGGAATACAGTAGGATGGCCAATAAATTTAAATAGTTGAAGGGGAGTGATTTCACAAAATGATAATTTTGTGCTTACTCACACAAGCCAGTGAAAGCAGAGTGGAAATGAGATATATGGTCTACTTAACATAAGAGGCAGGCAACTAGAAAGACAGTGGTATATAAGAACACGAAAGTAAACGGGTGGGGGGGGGGTGAGAAAAAAAATTTCTGCTCGACTCAAGAGACAAAGCTGTGGTCTCTTTTGAAGTTTTAATATGCAGTTAAAAGCAGAATACAAGTAAAACACAAGGTTAAGAAAACAAATCACAGTATTCAAAATATAAAAAGGCAATAAAGTAATACAAAATACAACATATAAAAAGCAAACTAACCTTTCCTTCACAGCAAAGTGTAGCAGAGTCTGTGTGAACCTTTCTAATAAAGGCCACTGCATGTCCAAAAACAATAAATATATATGTCACTGCTAGAGTCTGCATGCAAATAACTAAGGCTGTTTCCTAATCTATTAAAAGTAAACAATAACAGTAGATAGACATAATAGTAATACAGCAAGTAGTTATCCATGAAACTTCAGGGAATGGAAAAGGGAAAAAGTAAAGCAACATAGAACTGCCTATATGAGCAAAGAGGGATATCACAAAAGCAATAGCTGGAAAGAACAATTAATGTGCAGGCTGACAGCAAGTGTAAGGTGTAGCTCATTAGAGAGGGAAGGGTGGGGGGAGATGAGGGGCAGTGGAATCTATTTTTGATTCTAGTTCTGAAAAACAGCCAAAAAACAGACCACCAAGTACTGGCCAAGCAGAGAAGAGAGATTAAATTTGGTACCACTTTTAACAGAGCATGATTAGGATAAAGTAATTTACCCTAACACAGAGTAAGGAAAGTCTGTAAGCTTTTGCAGGGCTGAATGTTGCATTTACTCTGCTGCAGTCTTTCAGGTGGGAGTGCAGTCCACGACTATCCGGCTAGTGCAAGTGACAGCTGGCGACCAACTCTACAAACATTTTATACAACGAAAATGACCCATTTAAAAAGCGACTGCCCTTCTTATCTGGATCTCTCTTCCCATGCATCCATTTGCCATTACTTCCTCTCATGAATTTTAGTACCTGCACATTTGTTTTGGTGCAGCGGTAGCATTGTTGCCACACAGCAAGAGGTTTTCCCGTTCGATTCTCAGCTGGAGTGCGGGGAATGTCTTCTGTGGAGTCTGGATGTCCTCCCTGCTGTCGAGTGGCATTCCGAAAGACGTGTGAATGGGTGTGCCTTCGTTGAAGGTTGGGCATCGAACTGGCAACTCGGCACCGTAAAAATCTACTGCCAATCATTAGCGGACCGGAGTTCCGCTGTGGCGACCCCTAACCGGGAAAAGCCGAAAGACAAACATTTGTTTTGGTCCCCACGTATCTCATGTTTACTTGCCTGGCTCCCACTAACCAATGTCTATGCATGGTCTACCAGCTACTCTCCACCCCCCCCTTCCCTGGGATTTCTTTAGATGTAGCATTTCTAAAAGAGGTGCGTCAGACATGGCTTTGTAAGTCAAGCACAGATTGCCTCTAAGTAGGCAATATGAGACAGAGAATAGTTGGAGTTTAAGAGTCTGTCCATATAAGACAAGTGTTTAAGGCCTAGGATCCTCTTTGTGAGGTACTTTTCTGGCCTCTCTAGTTGCTGCAGATGTCTAGTGAGGTACATGCAAAACCCTTAGTAATGAGATGTGCCACATAGGGCTTTCTGACCACAGTGGCAATGTGGTAGTCAAAAGAGAGGCTGCTGTCAACCTGTGTTCCCAGATGTCTTAGAACACCTTCTGTGTTTAGTGGACTACCAATCAATGAGGTAATTTATGATAACTGGGTTTTTCCCAAAGAGAATGATGGCATTTTTTGGCACTGAGCTTAAGGCCATGGTTCTGACACCAGTCGTTGGTCTCAGTGAGGCCTTTCTGTAGGATGTCAACATCACCTGGGGAGTTAATAATAGCTCCCAACTTTCAATAGTCTGCGAATTTTGTCAGCCAGAGTCCCTTCGTGTTGGCCTGGACTTCAGAGAAGTAGATACCAAACAGGAGAGGACCCAGGACTGAACCCCGTGGGACTCCACTCTTGACTGGTCGGCAGTCTGACTTGGAGTCAGCTACTTTCACACTGTGGGTTCTATCTGTGAGCTAGTTTGCAACCCACCTAGTGATATACGGGTCGATGCCTAGCTTCATGAGTTTTTCTATGATTCCTGAGTGGGGAATTGTATCAAAGGCCTTGGCCAGATCAAGGTAGTCTGTATGAACCACCTTGCCTTCATCCACAGCTCTGGTGACTGACTGAAAGAAGTCAACTAGGTTGAGTAGGCATGATCGACCCTTCACAAAACCAAACTGTGTGGGATCCAGAGTTTAAAATGTGTTGGAGAATTGTGCTCCAGGTTTTAGAAATATGATGGGAGTAAAGGGTATCCCCAGCCTTACTGTTGCTTTTGGAGACTTGGAGGAGGAATTTTGTATGTAGAATGGAGTTGTCGCGCATTACTATATTGTTGGAGTAAGAGTTGCAAGGCTGGGACTCTGGCTAGTATATTAAATGGTGGGTGAGAATGAGTTGTGCGTAGGTAAGGTTTTCGGGAAGTTCTAACCATTTTAATTGCTGTAGGGAAGAGCAATGATGGGACCAATGTGGGAAGTTTGTATTAAACTTAACTATTTTGTTGTAGAGGGTTTCAAGTTTGTTAAGTTCAGTTTTGCCAAGTCTGGTGAGGATAGAAAAAGCGTAGAGTAGAGTAGAGTAGAGCAGACAGGAGGGGAGTTCTGGCAATGTCTAGTCTGGCTTGGTTTGTAAGAAAAGGCTTAATGTGGTAGAGACAGCCAAGTTTAATGTGAGTTTTTTTAATGGCTTGAGATAGGTGAATGTGAATGTCAAATTTCAATTTGTTATCAATAGTGACACGTAATAGCTTGGATTGGGAGGTGACAGCTAAGATTGTATTATTTGAGGAGTGTAACTGAAATGAAGTTGTGGTTATGGTTGACTTTGTTGGAAGAAAAACATTAGGTTGGTCTTGCTTGGGTTCAATATATGGTTAGCTTTGTTTAGCCAAGATTCTGCTGCCAAAAACGATTGTGAGTTATCCTGTAGTTGTGTGAGGGAGGATGCATTACACAAGAGGGTAGAGTCATCTGCATATTGGATAACTGAGGTGAAAGGGGTGGATTTATGCATTTGGTTAGTTAAAATGTTGAGTAGGGGGCCTAATATAGAACCTTGTGGAACTCCAGTGTTAACAGGGAGTAGAGATTACAGTTCCTGGTTCCACCTATAACAGCTTGTTGCCAGTCGGTTGGGTGGCTGTGGAACCATATGAAAGTAGAATGGCTGAGATTTAAGGTGGAGAGCAACAATGGCAGTTATAGGTGTGAGACTGTCAAAGGCCTTGGACAGGTCTAAGAAGATGGCAGAAACAGGTCTGTTCTGGTTTCTGTAGTAGTTTACAGTGTTGGTAAAACTGAGCAGGGCAGTTGTGGAAATGTGATGGGGGTGAAAACCAAGTTGTGTATGAGAGAGGTTATTGGATAAAAGACGATTTCAGAGCTGGATGCATTTTTCAAGTATTTTAGATAGGGGTGAAAGGATGGCAAACTGCCTGTAGTTTATGAATACAAGAACAGCCCTACCACAACATTTGTGCTGTCTGTTCACTCAGGTTACTCATATCTATACAGGAGGGTTACTATTCTATCTATACAGGAAGATTCATAAAGTGCACACTTTGTGGTGACTTTTGTGAATCTCCCTGATAATTTCATTCACCACCAATCACTGCCCCCCCTGACGATTTGCAATACTGCTCACATTCATCCATTTCTTTTTTCACCTTTTCTCCTTGTACCATTCCTACAATTTACTATTTTGTAGTTGCTCTTCTGTATCAAAATCCCTAGAAATTCACACCTATTCCCCTTTAACATCCCTCTCCCAAAATTTAATTCAATTTCTTCTGAAGTTATATGACTTGTTATATTTTCTTCCACATAATTATCTATTTCATCCTCTTTATTTTCAGTATTCTTCAGCTACTCCTCTCTGTCTTGTAACATAGGGCAATCAAAACAAAAAAAGCCTTGAACATCTGCTACACTATGGTTCACAATTTTTAGCTGTATGCCCCTGCACCCAGCATTGCTATTAGTTTTTTTTTTCAAAACCATGTACTAAATGACATTCATCTAAAAGAAGGCTGTCCCCAGTATCTCAGTCCCTCTCTTTCCATTAACATTTACTACATTTTGAGTATGCTGTCCTTCCATCACATTTAATATTACTAACAATGCCCCCAGTCAACACATTTCTCTCAAACATCATTTTTGTATCATGCACTTATTTATAAACAGAAGATTTCATTTCAACAGTGACAGTGTTAGCAGTTCTGAATTATACATGCATTTTCTTTAATTTGCAGTCCAAAATTCAAAAAATTATAGTCCTTCAACAATGCACTAATTTTCTTCCTACATTAGATATGATTTTTTCTAATAAACCAAATGTTTTAAAACTTACTTCACACAAGTCCTCCGTGCCCAGATGCATCAATACTCATCTTTTATACAAAATCCTAAAAGCAAAACTATACTGTCCGACCATATATATTTAAACAAAAGCTAGTCTTACGTTTTACCACAGGCTTCTGGTGTACATTTCTTTGATACAACAGCTGCTTAACTTTCCCTTCTTACAGCATCAACAAACTTTTTCATACATTGTTGTCGATGTGTGTTTGGTACTCCACTAGCTCCAAAATGCACTGCTTTTTCTGTTGAAACTGTCATTTCTTTCACTTCCACAATATGATTGTTTGTTTCTGCTTCATTTTCTATTTCACTTTTCTCCATCAAATCCAGTAACTCCTGTTAACCTCCAAACTCTGAAATTACTGGAACTGAGAAAATTACAGCAACAATCACCTCTTGATCTACTTTTTCCAAAACATACACTGCTTCATCTCTCATGGCATCCTCCATATCAGATTTCTCTCAAACACACCAGCAGAAGCCCTCCACACTGCCTAGTGGTTGTGATGTAAAAACAAAAGAATAAAGGACATTTATCAGTGTCCTGACCAAATTTCCCCTAATCAGTATGAATACCATCTTGGGTCTTCCCTGAAGAGAAGTCACTGGCTTTGAGGGACTAACACAATCAAAATATAAGTAAATAAAAGGAGGAACAAAATACTACCAAACATGAGATTCTCATGTGGGAATGTACAGCTTATGCTCCTTCACTACTGGTATCACAGCCCAAAGGTGAGGGCATTGGATAACTGCAGATAAGGATGCGCTATTCCTCTTGGACAGTCAGTCAGGCCTGTCCCTTACCAATACAGTAGAGTCCCTTCCTCAATGGAGAGGACATCCTGTGCTTAGACTGCCAGCCTTGGAGAATGGGCAAAAACACTGCACTACAACCAGTCTTGAGAGACAGAAGGGAGTGAGGAGCCATACAACTCCATGGGGCTTCGTCTGCTGTGACCTTGTCTATCTGGCTGGCATTTGTGCCATAAGCTAATTGGTAGGGATTTCTAACATATCATTGTCCTTTTCAATAAGCAAAAGTAAACTGTCCCCACCTTCTTTAACAGAACTTCTATTAGCAATGAGCCTTCATCAGTCTGATGGGATGGCCTGTGGTCAACCAGTATAACAGCCTCCTTAGGAGCATTGGAAGCAGGGCAACTAGGAACACAACTGGCCTAGGGGTTCCTTGAGTTCCATTATGTTGCTGGCATCTTTACACCAAGAAGTTCTGGCAGAATCCACTGACGTCTCAGATCTATAGGGCTAGATATATGAGGTACCGTTGGAGCTACAGTCTGAGGAAAGACACGTTGTGGATGAGAACTGTTGGATTTTTTGTTCAGGTGTGATAGGGTGGCATCGCATTCAGGCTTAGCCTTTAGGCAGAGTTCCCTGCATACATTCCACGTGGCAGTGTTATGATCAATGCATACACATTCGATGTACTTACCATAGTCATCTTTAAAAACTCTAACAGGCATATTTACTGGGATTGGGGGTCCACAAACCTCTGTCTGTAAATGCTAGCACCTCAAATCAGAGTAAGCGAAGGCCTTCATGACCTTGGCATCCTACACCACAATGCATCAAGGCCAGTGATGTTAGGCAGGTAAGTAAATTCCCTTACTGGGAACTTAGACTTTTTTTTTTTATATATACACGTGGTCTGGAAAGAGAGACAGACTTGCACAGCAACAAAGACAGCACGGCAAGAAAGAAAGACGTCAAACTAAGTCCACGCTTAGGATGTGGACATGTCCGAGATGAAGGTGATATGAGGGAGAGGGGATGACCTATATGATTTTAGTTGAATGCCATATTACAAATGCAACAGAGATTGCTGAAGTTTTGAGAACACTAAATCCAGTTTACGGCAACCTTACCAGATATTCTTGCAGCAGTCTTCAAAATAAAAATCAAATCAGCAAGTTTACATTGCCACCTTTAAATTTCACCTTGATCTGCACAACCAGAGGAGAAGCTGTGGATAACAATTAAAATAAGAGTTGAAGGATTTTATCAGGGAAGGAAAGACAGCAAGGGTCAAGTGGGATACGCAGATTCTTCCAAAAGAACAAGGTGGACAAGGATTACCCAATTTGAGGGGGTATTTTAGAGCAACACAGTTAAGGCTCTTATACATAGCCACAAGCAAAAAACTAATTCCAAGTGGAAAGGAATGATGATGATTCCTGTATAGAGGGAAGCTCAAGAAGTTAGGAGAGACTGGGTTTCTGGATGCAGACTCTTAAGGACCGCAACAAAACTCTTGCAGAGTATTATAATCATAAAATAACAGGGAGTATGCTAAGAACTGAACCAGCACAAGAATGCAGAAAAGATGCTGCCGATAGGTATGACTGTGGTTAGTAATACAGATAACAGGCAAAAGGGGGCTGGACTTTAAGGGAGAAAACTGGCAAAGGAAATTAGAAAGGGAAAGGTAACAGAATGGGAACAGACCAAGAATTTTAGGACTGCAGGGTAGAGATTTCCTTCCCTATCAAGGATTGATATCGGAGTACAGGCAAAGAAAAAAAAAATAGGGGGTTCTTAAATGAAAGACCAGCACTGGTAGAGTTTTTAATAGAATCTAGAACAGAAGCTGCCATTAAAAAGAGAATTAGTACAGCAAAATACTGCATGACAACCATAAGAATCAGAGGAGCTTAGAAAGGACTGGAAAGAGATTGGATAAGGAATTCACAAAGAGACAATGTAGGGATATATGTGCAGCTCCCAAATATGCAACAAAGTCTAGCAGATTTAGGATCTTTGCCAGGAAGTGTTTACATAAGTATTTTTATACCCCAAGTAGACTCAATAATTTTTCCTCAGGTGAATAGCAAATATTACAGGTGTGACAGGCAGAAAGAGGTGGCTGGGATCATTTTCTGGGAGTGTAATGAGCTGGCAGACTTTAGGGAGTGCCTGTGGACCGCTCTGTTGGAGTTTTTTTGGGAGCAGATTGGACTGACTGGGGAGATTATTTTTTTTGAGCTATGCTACAGAATTGGAATTGCTGACATAGTAAAGCCTTGCTGATTCTAATTAAGGTGGCTGCTAAAAAAAAAAAAAAACAATTACTAGAAAATGGAAAACAAAGTCTAGATCAACTTTATTAGAAGTAGTGAATATAACAAGAGAGAAAACAACTGGAAGTGGGATCTTTAGAAAAGGGAAGGAGCAAACTACATAGGAAAAAATGGGAATTGTGAGAACAATATATGCAGAGAAGGAATGAGGTTTAAGAGGCAGGATTTGAATGAGCCATATGACTTAACTGACAATGACTGGATAAATTACAAGTGATATATAATGTTTGCAACTACAGTTGTTTCAGTGGTGCATGTGATGTACGTTTTCAACTAAAGTGGTGTCAACGTTGGGGGGGGGGGGGCTGAGACGCTTACAAAACATGTCTGCATTGAGAGCAACGGCCACATATTACCACAATGCCATTGTGCTCAACCACAGGAAGCATCTCAAGGAGGATTTTAAAACAGATATCCTTTTCATAAACAATCACATTTTTTTCCTCCACCTTGCTAAAATGCTCTTGATCTCCTCCAAAAATGGTCCAACTCTTGCAAATAATTCTTCAAATCCCTTCAAAATGTAAGTTAAACGGCAATGCCAGTGCTTTCTGAAAATACCAATGTCTGTCAGGAACACTGGGGTCACTGCCCCTATTTCTACATAAGCTGCTGTAATAGTTTCTAACAAAGGAGAAAAGTGCTCCTGTTTTCTTTCTCACCTCTTCTCTGTAAACACTGTTCACAAACAGGTCAGGATATCCTCTCCTTTCCAACATCCCCCATAACTTATCACATTCCTCTCAGAAGGAAATGTCATTGTTAACCATGTGGGCCAGCATCACACACTGCCCCTTCACTAATGATTTTTTGGTGAAGGGGGTGCTACGGGAGTTGAAATGAGTAGGTTTTCCATACAGTCTTGACTCAAATTTTTTATACTTTGTCCTTCACAATCAGTATCTATGTATAATAAAACAAATATGGTCTCTGTAAGCAGTGTGCTGATACTGAAAGCCATGTTTGCCATTTAAAAAGTGTTCCCTTGTTGACATTATGCTTTGTCTTAGCTGCATAAAATATGGGTCTGGTTTTAGATCATCAATTTTTCATTTATTTTTCAACATTTTAATTATGTGTTCTTGGAGATGATGTTCGCTGTAAACTGGTTATTTTATGAACAATGTCTCTTTAAATAGTGATTCAGCCACCACCCAAGACATTTTGATTAAAGTCACCAGGAAATGGCAACCACTCAATAGCTCTTTTGATCAGGGTATCTAGAAAGAAAAGTTGTGTAAAAGCTTACCATAACCGTCCTTGTCTTCCATGTTGCAGTATTCAGCATATGGGTTTACTCCTCTTGCTTTGCAAATGTCCTGACAGTATACAAAAGTTTTCAGTCACTGTATGGTGCGTGGGACGTCTGACACAGCTCAAGGAATGTGGGCAATAAAAGCGAAGTCTGCACGCACCAGCCCTCAGAACTGTAAGGCCCAGTTGGAACAAGTTCTAGTAAGGGCAATGCCGGTCCTGTACCACCCAGAAAGGAAAATGCAGCCTAACAGGAGGAGGGTGGAAAGGAATACTGCAACATGAAAGAGAAAGACATATATGGTTATGGTAAGATTTTACATAACTTTTCTATGTCCTTCTACTCTGATGTTGCAGTATTCAACATATGGGTGAGTGCCAAAGCTCACTGTGAAGGAGGGGATGGTGGCCTAGAGGCAGTTTCCAGGAATTTATTTTTATTTGTCATTTGTTAACCGGGTTGGTCCAACTGAGCCAAAGGCCCATTTTCAGTGGAGACCAGAGGAGAAAAGCCCCAATTACAGACATTAAAAAAAAATGGTAATTAATACAAGCACTAAAAATTACAAAAGTAATACTGACAAGAAACATTTACATAAAATGGAATAAACGAAGACAAAATATTTACATACGAGTTTCAAAAAAATCCAATACAATAGTGGCAGGATAAACCCAGAGTAGGAATATTTACAAGAACCTGATTGTAGATATACTGTAAATTGGAGTGTTAGAAGACCAAGAAAGAAAGGCGGATAAAAAAGAGAAAAACAAAGTAATCAAAATTAGAACTTAGGAAGAAATCAGTTCGAGATCAAGTCGGAGCTGCCAAGTACTCTCTCACTGCTCCCTGTGGGTTAGGGAAGAAGGTAGGCTTGATTCGCGGATAGGTCATTCACCACCTTTGGCATGAATGAAGAGTTATTTCTAAGAGTAAACCTGTCACTGTGGAAAACTAGGAAAGGTGGAATAGTCATGAGGGCTTGCAGCTCTGATACTCTTCTGGCTGAGGTCAAGGCCACGAGTAGTAGAGTTTTCCATGTACAGTATTTTAGGGAAGCTTTGTCTGCTGGCTCAAATGGAGGAAGCGTGAGCTTTTCCAAAACATAGTTAAGGTCCCATGGGGGGGGGGGGTTTCCTGGGGGGCCTCAGGTGAAGAACCCCTTTGAGAAAAAGCTTAGCTGGTAGTCTGGACACTGGGGGGGGGGGGGGGGTCCAGAGGAAGGCATACTGAAATGGCAGACAAGTGGGCTTTAATGGAGGAATAGGCCAATCCTGTCTGCAGTAGCTCACACAGGTAACACAGAATTAGAGGAGCCTCGCTAGCAAGCGGGTCCAACTGTCTTTTGTGACACCATATAGAAAACCTCTTCCACTTTGAAAGGTAAGTTTTTTCTTGTATTTGGTTTCCTGCCCTCCTGCAGGACAGTCAGCATGTCCTCACTGTAAAGGTGTCTGAAGGGGAGCAGAATCCTATCAGCCACAGGGTGAGTTGCAGTAACTGCCACTGTGGGTATATTTGGGATCCCTTGTGCTGTGTGAGAAGGTCCACTTGGAGGAGTAATTTGTGGTGATTGCCCTTGGATAGTTGCAAGAGTAGGGGGAAGCAATGCTGTCTTGGCCAGTAGTCACCAACAAGATTTTTGGTCTGTCCTGCTGGATTTTCACCAGGACCTTCTGGATGAGTGGGAAGGGGGGAATGCATAGAGAAACTTCCCCTTCTAAGAGACTGAGAAAGCATTTTCTGCCAATGCCTGAAGATGTGGTATCCAGATCCAGGAAGACATCCCTGTGAAGCATCCATTCGTGACTGTTTGTGATGGTTCTGCTGAGGTAGTCTGTCTGGGAGTTGTGTAGACAGGGAATGTAGACTGCCTGTAGGGTGTCACTCCTTGTGAGGTGGCCAATTCCCATAACAGAAGACCTAGTCTGCAAAGTAAGAAAGACTTGATCCCTCCCTGTTTGTTGACATAACACAGAACTGTGATATTGTCTAAAAATCTTTAGTGGACCTTGCTGTATATATGGTTGGAAGGCTTCAAGGGCCAGGAGAATTGCCCTCATCTCTCAAACATTGATGTGTTCTTGTTTGTGTGGGTCTGACAACAGACCCTGCACTTTCTGATGGCCCAGAGTTGCTCCCCAGCCCAAGTCTGAGGCATCTGTGTGCATGATCTATGTAGGTAGGGGGTGGTTGGAGGGGAAGACCTGGGTTGGGGGCCACTTATGGCAACCACCACTAGAATTCTAGTTTGGGACATGGTAGGAGGGGAACCCTGTACTCCAAGGGGTGGGAGTGTTGGGTTCAGACTGACCGAAGGTACCACTGCAAACTTTCTCATATGAATTCTTGCTAATGGTAACATGGGGATAGTGGCTGCCATGTAGCCCAGGAGCCTGAGGTACTGCCTTGCTGTCAATTCTGTTGACTGAAGGACCAGAAGTAGGTGTTATGTCAAGTTTTCCAGCTTTTGGAAGGGAAGGTAGGCTTTCATGACATCTGTCCGAATTCTGCACAAGCCGACAATGCCTTGAGTGTGTTCCAGGTGGGATTTTGGGTAACTTATCTGGAATCCCAGAGACTACAGAAGGGAAACGAGGTACGCATGTTGCAGGTGGGTCTCCATGCTGCCTGCCTGTATCAGCAGTTCGTCCAGATAAAGGAATATCTGGATTCCCTTTGTCTTGCGGAAGGCAATCACTGGAGCCAAACATTTGGTGAAAACTCTGGGTGCAGTGAAAGCCCAAAGGGGCAAAGCAGAGAAGTGAAAGTAAGAAGGGCCCACCAAGAACCTCAGGTATTTTCTGAAACTGGGCTTTATGGCGATGTGAAGATAGGCATCTTTTATATCTAAGGTGGCCATAAACACCTGGAGGATCAGAAGGGGAAAAAGGGTTGGTAGGGTCAACATCCTGAATGTTGGAACCTTTAGGAACAGATTGAGATACGAACAGATCCAGATTTGGTCTCCAATGACCGTCTTTTCTTGGAACCAGGAAAATCCTGGAGTAGAAAAGTCTTCCTTTTGCTGCTGGGGGCACTGGTTCAATGATGCCTTGAGAGCCAGCAGTGTTTGTAGCACTGGATGCAGGAGGTGTAGCTGTTTTAGAGGTTGTGAGATGCCTTTTCGCTTTGGGGGCATAAGCTAGGCCATGAAATACCCATTTTGAAGGATTGAAAGAACCCATCTGTCTGAGGTGATGGATGTCCACACAGGGAGGCAGTGAGAGAGGCATACTGACAGAGGGAGAGAGAGAGGAGGAGGGGGTTGTAAGGTTGGCAGGTAGTCAGAGGCTACCTGCCCTGTCTTGAAGGGGCAGCCTCTGGCTAGAGGATGGTGTAAGCTCTAGCTGGAGGGAGTTGCTTTCTGATAGGCTTTCTAGACCTTGAGGTAGCAGCAGGATGAGAATGTTTTCTAATGAACTGTGTTTTAGCTAGGTAGTTTCTTTCAAATTTAGGAATAGGGGAGACTAGCACCTGTTTCAAGTCTTACACTTTTCGCCTTTTGCTGAAGTCACTTAAACAAATCAGCCAATTTTGCACCAAACAAAGCTGTGTTGTCCAGGGGGTATCAATCATCTTTGCCCTGAAATCATCTGGAAGGAGCTGGAGGCATAGCCAGGAGTACCTACTTAAGACAGCTGCTGACGTTGCAGAGGCTGCAGCAGCATCACAAATGCACTTTGAGAGCCAGAAGGGAAGAGAGTGAAAATTTGCCAGCACAATCTGATGTATCAGCCAAATCCTTGGAGGTTTTCTCCAGGAGTGAGAAGGCATATTTAGCCATGTGCATCAGGTAGTTAGTAGCCCTGAAAGACAGAGTGGCAGAGGTGTAGATTTTCTTACCCGGACGCTCCATAGTTTTGCTGTCATTGTCAGTGGTGATGAGTAAAAGTTTAGATGCCTTATCTGTTGAAATGGAGATGGTGCAGGGTTTGCTGGTGGACACATGAGGAGATACTTGGCAGTCTCAGGGACTTTATAAAGTCTATCACGTCTGCCTGGACCAGGTGGCTGTGAGTCAAGATTTAAGGATGCTGAGGAGAAGGCATCCAGGAATGCAGGCAAAATTGGGGGAAAAGCAGACGGGCTTGGGGAACCCATTTGAATGAGGCCATACCTTTTTTGGATCTCAGTCATTTCAGAGGCCATGAAGGCATTAAACAGACTTTGGCTGAAACCCTGCCAGTCAGGCATACTTTCATTAAAGGTAGAGATCTGATCCTTTACTCCTTTTATAGAGGCCTTGTGGGCATCTGAAGGGAGGAAGGACTGGAGTGTGGTGACTAAGGAACTGGAGGGATCCGACGGACCTACTGAAAGTGCTGGTCCCCCCCCCCCCGGGCGTCAGAAAAAGATTTCGGTACAGCCTCTATGGACGTGCCCTCAATGCAGGATTGTGAGGCTTCCGTGGAGGTACCCTGCTATATCAGAGGTGGCGGAGCCCAATTCCTCTACCACGCCATCAGCCACAGGCTGAAGGTCATATGCAAGAGGCGCAGCTGTAGTGGTAGGCTGTAAAGTCTAGGCCTTCTTTTTTGGTAGTTCAGTAGGTACGTCAAAAGAACTCTCCATCCCTAAAGCTATTTTTTTTAACCTTTGGACTCTAAATACAAGTCAAGCATGTGCAGACTGCTGCTCAATGTTTTGGGCACAAAACCCTGACAAATGGACCAGGCCTTGTAATCGTGCAACCATCCTAAACAAAAGAGGCACTGACTGTGGTCGTCCTTGTGAGGTACCTGACGGCCGCACTAACACTTGCCCTTTCTGGATGACATGAACAGGCATTAAGTGAAGGAAAAGGACTGAGATTCCCCAACATGGCACTTATCTAATTTCTTGAATCCGATGGCCATGAAGGCAGGAACAACTGGCATTCAAATAGCAGCTGAGAAGTTCCGAGGACTGGTGCATGCAGATGTCTTTTATGGCCCATGTTCTTTGAACCACATCAGACGTCCCACACACCATACAGTGACTGAAAACTTTTGTATACTGGCTGGATGTTTGTGAAGCAAGAGGAGTAAACCCATATGATGAATACTCCAAAATGGGAATAGGACATCATATATGTCCTCAGATCTGAGAGCAGACCAACAAATTCCACTGTGGACATATGGCACAAGGTGCTTCTGGTACAAAGTACATTTACTGATCTTCTTCGTGAACAATATCACTATTACAGCCAATCTATGGCCAAACATGAAATCTAAGACAGAATTTACTCAGGCTAGCTATTGCTCCTAGTTACTCACCCCTTCAAGTACTTCCATCATTCCTACACTAAGCACCGAAAGATTCCAGTAAAATTCCACAATTCACAGACAGGACTCTGATTAGCACTACACTCATGAGTTCTGAAAAGAAGAATACTCTATACAGCTGTGTTAGTTGCATATACACAAATATTTTATTTAGCTTGTAATTGCAGAGGCAACCCACACAATTAATGGTGCAAACTCCTATGAACAGCATTTAGCAGGGGTCTTATGAGTATCCCCAAACCAGCCTGGGGGCTCCTACAGAGGGTCAAGCTCCAAAGAAGGGCTGGGACCAACTCAGCTGTGAGACGAGACACCTCTTACACAAGCTCTGGCTCCTTACCTACCAAAATTGATTTCATGTCCCAAGAGCTAGTTTCTGCTTTTACATCAAAGCCCGTTATAATCCATGAGGTTACATCTGATCTCCAACTCTGTGTTTCGAGTATCAAGCCCAAATGCTAGATCTGTCAATTTATTTATTTTTTTTTTGACTGAGCCCAGACAGGCTGTGTGGGTCACTCAGTCACCAACTCCAACAGATGGACAGGGGTATCCATGTCCCCCTATTATTTAAATGAACCTTCATGCAACCAAAAAGTTCCTGGGTACAAATCACCAGCTTGGGACAGTTGGAAGTTACTGCAGATTTAAGCAATATATGGGGGAAAATGCTTGTAAATGTACAAAAGAAGCTTAAATACTGACCAACAAGAGATATTCAAGACTGAGCTGCAGTTCATGACCATTATTCATTTGTATATCACTGAAACTAGACAATTATAAAACTCCTAAAGTGATTACAGAAAATCTATTGGTAAAATGAGAATTAATGATCAGAAAAACATGTGCTTACAATTCTCTCTCTCTACTACCCAGACATTTGCAAAAAAGAAGTTATATCTTACCATAATGTTCAATCTGTACTGTTGATCCTCGTTCAAGTCATTACGCATGGGTATCTGTTCTGACCTCAGAACTGAGCCGGCCATTTTCCAAACTCACGTCAGCTTCAAACTCTCGAGCTAAACTCTTACCCACAATCCCCCTTTCCTTGTTACCTCAGATTGAGTTTGCAAGTCAAAGAAGGTAGAGGCTACCTCTGGTCAAATAACCTAAGAGAAATGGATGGTGAGATCCACTAGAAACCCACAGGAGGGGGAAGGAGGGAGGGTCGTAATGACTGAATGAGGATGGAACGTTATGGTAAGACAACTTCTTTATCTGATATTGTTAATCCTCGTTCATTCCTTATGCATGGGACAGAGTCCCCAGCTACCTCTATTCCTGGGAGGCTCTCATGGAAGGATATTCCTGAGCACCACAGAACCGAAAAATTCTCTTCCCCTGGAGGCCAAATCCAATTAGTAATGAATGGTGAAGGTTTGAGACGTAGCTCAAGTTGCGGCTGCGAACTAAGGTTGATATATTTCCAGCCCTGTAGTATATTGCCTTGTATAAAATCACAGACTTAATAATTTGGTTAAATAAGATGTACCATTAAAGAACATGAGGGCTATATATTATTATGACAGCTACTAGGTAGGGAAGGACCAGCTCGAATGTCACACTGATGGGGGAAGGGATGTGAATTTAACATGTGTACCAATAACATAACATAACATAATAACATATACCCCTCACTGGTGAGATCAGATCACAAACTAATCTCGCTGGAGGTCCTCATCCCACCCCCACCTGAAATAAAGACCACAGTAAAGAACTTCTCGAAAGCCGACTTCACACTTCTAAAGACTAGTGTGGTCTCCTTTAAGGCCCCCGAGCCGACGGAAAACAGTACTCAAGCCGCTGAATCACTTACAAATGCCTTCTACCAGCACCTGCAGGACTGCATGGCAATCCCAAGCAAAACAAAGACTCTTTGTACCAAAGGCAAGCGTCCACTCTGGTGGACCCCAGCCATAAACAAACTCTACAACAAAAGGAGGAAGCTACTACAAGATAGAGCAAAATCCTTAAAAGGTAAGACACCCTTGATCACTATAAGTAAAAAACTAAGAGCTCTCATAAAATCATCCAAAGCAAATTTTGAGAGAAAAATAGCTAAAGACTCAAAAGACAATCATAAGGCCTTCTTTAGCTATGTTAGAAACTTGGGAGGAAACTCCCAGATATGCTCAGAACTAGTTCAAAATGATGTGAAGATTACTGATCCTACAGACATTGCCAACATACTGGCTGACAGGTTCAGTGCAAACTTCTCCCCTCCCCAAAAGGAGAGATATCTATACCAAGCGATTGCAGCCCCCAAACATCTCCAACGCCCAAGTGAGAACTGCTCGCCAAAGCAAAAACACAGCATCCATGGGACCTGATGGTGTCCCCGGCTGTGTGCTCCACGAACTCAACGAGGAATTAAACCCACAGCTAGGACAGCTGTTTAATCATAGTCTTACCTCTGGATACATACCCAGGAGTGGCGCACTGCAACTGTGGTCCCACTTCACAAAGGCGGTGCCTCCACCGACCCTGGAAATTACCGCCCATTAGCTTGACAAGCCTTATCTGCAAAGCCATGGAGAGGATCATAATGGACCTCATAAATAAAGACATAGGAATTTGCAGACTTTGGATCCGTCCCAGTTTGGCTTTGTCAAAGGCAGATCATGCCTTCTAAACTTGGTTGACTTTTTCAAACAGTCACCAAAGCCATTGATGAGGAAAGGCAGTCCATACAGCCTACCTCGATCTGGCGAAGGCCTTGATACAATACCCCACTCGGTATCATTGAAAAACTCATCAGCTTAAATGTTAACCCATACATCACAAGATGGGTTGCAAACTGGCTGAGTGACAGAACCCACAGGGTCAGAGTTGCTGGCGCCATGTCAGACTCAAAGCCTGTCACAAGTGGTGTACCACAGGGCTCAGTCCTGGGCCCACTCTTGTTTGGCATCTACTTTTCCAAGTACAAGCAAACACAGGAGGGTTATGGCTGACAAAGTTTGCAGATGACTGCAAACTGGGCCATAGTAGAAAACACATCTGACACAGATATCCTTCAGAAGGGTCTCACAGAAACGGATAACTGGTGCCAGAGCCATGGCCTAAAGTTAAATGCCAAAAATGCATAGTCATACCCTTCGGGAAAAACAAGGTTACCCCTAGCTACCAAATAGGTGGCAATCCACTGAGTACAGAAGAAGTTATCAGGGACCTGGGGACCCAGGTTGATAGTAGTCTGTCATTCGACACCCATGTAGCTAAAGTAGTTAGGAAGACCTTCTACATTGCCCACCTTATCATGAAGGGATTCTCATCTAGATCAAGGAGGTCATAGTCTCCTATACTCATCACTCATCAGACCAATGATTGAGTACAATGCCCCATTCGAATGTATCTGACCCGACACTTGCAGCAGCTGGAGAGGCCATAAAGTTCCTCACCAAAAGGATAAAGGGTCTCAAACATCTGTCCTATGCTGCCCGACTGAAAGAACTCCAGCTCTATTCAGTCGCCACCGCTTGCTCAGAGGTGACCTTTGCCTAACATACAAGGCCATGTCAAACCCAGATTTGATGAATATGCTTCACCTCAAAAATCTAGATCCGTCAGAGCCACAAGGGCGGAGACTTAAACCTCGACACGGCTATTAATAGGACGTGCTGGAGGGATAGATTCATCACCCAAAGACTCCCTATGCTGTGGAATAAAATCCCGGTATATGTGAGGCAGAGCACCTCGCTGGCCTTGTTCAAGAGAAATCTTGACCAATGGATGGGAGATCGCAGATATACCCCAGGGATTACCTCAGTGTCACTGCTCAACAGAGGCACAGCAAAATAATGGGTATAGTTCCCCATACTAAAGGGGTGGCGTAAGCCACAAAACTATGGGCTAGGCTTGTAAATGCCCTCGGGCAGATAGCCTAGTATGAACCTATGAACCTATGAACACTTTGTTTTACAGCACAGTAAACCACTCCCATGCCTGATGAAAAGTATATATATATATATATATATATATATATTTAGAAAGCTTGTGAGGAAATTATTACTCTATTTTTGTTTTACTTGGATCGCTTGTCTGTGTACTTAATAAAGGATTTTCAACTGGAAACAGACTGCCTGCCTTGCTTGGATTACTTTTGAATACTTAGTAATACTGTAGAATTATATATTTTCTATTATTACTTTTTGACTTGACTAGTTTACGTTTGCTACTTCTACTACTATTGTCTGATCTGATTAATATACAGTGATTAACTAGAAATATATGGACTGAAAATCTTCCACACGGAGAAGTTTCTTACACTGTTTTATGATGTTTACTTCCAGACACAAGGTACAGTGTTTTTGTCTCACCTTTGGGAAAGCATTGCTAGGCTTAAAAATGCCCCAAGGATCATTAGCCTAGTAATTACCCAATAACATACAGTGGATATAAAAAGTGTACACACCCCTGTTAAAATGCCAGATTTTTGTGATATAAAAAAATGAGGCCACAATACATCATTTCAAAACTTTCCCCACCTTTAATGTGATCTATAACCTGTACAATTCAATTGAAAAATCTGTTATCGGAAAAAATAT